>NW_006774995.1:2100616-2111170 GCF_000442215.2 Lipotes vexillifer
GCATCGGCAGGCGGACTCTCAACCACTGCGCCACCAGGGAAGCCCCACAATCACTTTTGATTTCAAGTTCTTATTAAGATAATCACAGACTGTGCTTAATTAATCCCTTCTTTGAAATTATTACTATTGGTGTTTATTCCTACATGGGAGTTAATGCAAGGATGCTTTTCTCATGCAAAGCAGTGTTTCCCCCCTACCCTTTCCTCTGTTTGCCATTTCAGGAAAAAAGAAGGCAAATAAGACCTTTATATATTAGTCTGAAGGGGATGCTGTTTATGAGAGGCAAATGATGCAGTGGAAAGAAGACAGTCTAAGTAGGTGTCATTCATTTACCAAATATTTATTGAGTGCAACTATTAAAGTACTGGGTTAGGTGCCCTGGGTTCAAATCCTAGCTCAGTCACTTACTAACTATGTGACCTAGGGTGACTAAGTATCCAGTTTGCTCAGGACTGTCCAGGTTTTAGCGCTGGAAGTTCTGCACATCAGGAAATCTCTTAATCCTGGGCACTCCGGGACAGTTGGTCATCCTGACTAAGTCACTTGCACTTATCTGTAAAATAGGGAAGTTGATTCTTTTCTATATCATGACTTTGATGTGAGGATCAAATGAGATAATGTGAATGATCTTTGTGAATTGTTAATTGCCATATAAACATAAGGTACCCTTTTACCTCAGGAAACAAGAAAAATCTCAAATAAACAACCTAACCCTACACCTAAAGCAACTAAGGAAAGAAGAACAAACAAAACCCAAAGTTAGTAGAAGGTAAGAAATCATAAAGCAGAAATAAATGAACTAGAGACGAACAATAGAAAAGTTCAATGAAACTGAAAGCTGGTTCTTTGAAAAGATAAACACAATTTATAAACCTTTAGCCAGACTCTTCAAGAAAAAAGGGGAGAGGGCTCAAAACAATAAAATTAGAAATGAAAGAGGAGAAGTGACAATGGACACCAGAGAAATACAAAGGATCATATGAGATTGCTATAAGCATACTTTTTTCATCCCAGGTACATGTAGTGATGGGCTTGGATCTAGAATTGGATTGTCACACTGGAGGTCAGGCAGGTACTGAGGGGTGGGTGGAACCCCAGACTCATCAGGTACTGGGATAAGTTTCCATCTGACCACAAAGTTTGGTGCCCAAGGGGGATGGCAATACTACATCAGAGTCCCGCAGGCAAACGATAAAGAGGTCCAAACCAAGTGGCAATGGGCTCTGGTTGTTTTCCAGTGCATCCATCTGCAAGTAGGTATCAGGGCAACAGCCATGGGGCAGGGCGTTTGGGAATCTCTGTGGGCGGGGATTGGCCAGAGTGGTCCAGGTGGCCTAGTGGAGGGACCTGGGGTATTGGGTGGGTACCTACAACATGAATGGGAACAAACAGACACCAAAGCAGAGCCCTGTTATCAGACCAAGACCCAAGGTTGGGGATGGACACAGGATAGCCAGGATGACTCATAGGCTGGGGCCACGGAATGTGGGACCGAGGCTGGAGTAGGAAGGAATATGGGGTAGTAAAATGGACTTTACAACTCTGCTGGGGACAGAGCTCTTCAGGATTTTACTAGCTTTTTACGGAGTTTGATATTCCAGACTAGCCAACCTACATACTTTGAACTCTGTCTTTATTCACACTATTCTTTTTTATTTTTTTACAGCCTTCTCATCACCTTTGGGCATATTTTTTATGATATTCAACACATTTTCAACAAGTGCTTATCCTGTGCCAGGTCTTGGGAATGGTTAACAAATGCCTGCTGTATGCTGTGTCACGGGAATCGTGTCCCTCTGAGGCCGTTATTATTCCCTCCGTTTTACTGACAGGGAAATGAGGTTCAGAGAGGTTAGCTAAATAACATAAGTTTACACTGTACATCAGGACGTTGGCATTTGAACTCAGTTCTGCTTTACTCAAAGCCATGGTCAATTCCACTCTGGGATCTGGCGTCTCAGTTTGAGCCCTCAGAGACTCAATTCATGTACCATTCTTTCAGCTCATCATCCCTTCCACACCTTGGGTTACTGGTTCTTCTTAGAATCATACTTTGTCTCCCTCCCTTTCCTAACCCACCATGACTACAAGCTTCTCACTGATCCAAATCACCATCGCTTCGGAAAGTACTTTGATTCAGTGCCGCTCACATCCCTGGTCTGCAAACTGCTTGTGACGGGTCCACAAAGATAAGGCACTTGGGCCAGAATGTAAATCAACTATGTCACTAGGCACACTTTTTAGTTCAACCGACACTTTCAAAATTTTTTCCTAAAGCAAGACTTCCTTGAAGTAAGAACTGCCTTGGGTTTACTTTCTGGCACTAGGTCCTTATCTCATAGCAGATCAGTAAAAACGGTGGGAAGATGGACGTTGATCCAGAAGTTGGCCCTGGTCCAAGGACAACAGTTTGAGTAACGCTGCTTAGGTTAAATCACGTCTCCTTTTCCCTCGCCGCTGTCAACTTTGGATTATTGCAACAGCGCCAGGTGGTCTCCTGTTGTTTCCAAATCTGATTGTGACGCTCACCTACTTAAAACCCTTCAGTGGTTCCCACCGTCTCCTGATAAAGTCCAAACTTCACTCCAAAGGCTCTTTGTGCCCTACCTCGGAGTGCCCTCACCAGCTTTCTCTCTCTCTCTCCCTTGCTCCCTGGGCTCTTGCTTTACTGGATGGTCTGTAGTTCCCCAGATGGGCCGTGTGCTTACCTCACAATTTTGTCAATGTTGCTCTGTCTGCCCCTGTTGCCCTCCCTTCCCTTCTTTCCCCTGTCACCCAGGCACATGTGCGACAATAGCCACAAGGAACTTCAAAGAGAATGTGGGAATGGGGGTGGTATTGGAGAGATTTTGTTTCAACTTTAAGGTTTGAATAGGTGGTGAGGGACAGGGAAGGCAGGCAATGCTGGGCATATGCAGGCTGGATTAAGGAGACATTCTAGAATGCTGTCGTGGAACAGAAGGTGATAATTGCCTGAGAGCTGGGCAAGGAAAATTAGGAAGTGGAACAGCGATAGGGCCTCCAGAAAAACTAGATGCTCACTGTGGATACCTCACAGGAAGAGAGGTTAAATGTTGTAACAAGGTAATGCTACGTGGTAAACAAAGACAGTTCCTACAGAGAAACTCCCCTGGGGTGCTGTGAAAGTGGCTAAACAGCTCAGAAGGAGGACTTCTCTTCTTTGGCTGTCAAAGTACTCATAACTCTGAAAGGCTTTAAAGCGAGGAATGGCTACTGGCAGCCAGAGGAATGGTGATGGGCTTGGCCAGCTGGTAGAGGAAACAGTTAAACTGTACACAGTCCCTCCTCCCACACACAGGATCCTGGCAGCTGTGGATGGAGGATTCAGGGGCTGAAGCGACCTGGCTTCTCTCCCTCACCCAGGGCAGCCAGGGCAGGCGAGGCCCACAGTCTCTCCCTGGCCTCTCTTAGCCTCTGATAAGCAAAACCTTCATTGGGAGGAGATCATTTCCCCTTTTCACTGACTCTGAGTGAAATGTGTGTCCTGTTCCCGCTTCCAGGAGGCTAAGATTTATGAAAATCTGCAAACTGCCTCCTTTAAGAAAACGTTATATAAAAGGATTAGCTTCCTAGCAGGTGTTTTAGTCTGATGCTGGTTCTAGAAAGACATGAATAGGAGTTTGCCCATTTTATGTTATCCAAATGCTCCTTAAAGATTAACCGTATGCTAACACATATATATGGAATTTAAGAAAAAAAAATGTCATGAAGAACCTAGGGGTAAGACAGGAATAAAGACACAGACCTATTAGAGAATGGACTTGAGGATATGGGGAGGGGGAAGGGTGAGCTGTGACAAAGCGAGAGAGAGGCATGGACATATATACACTACCAAACGTAAGGTAGATAGCTAGTGGGAAGCAGCCGCATAGCACAGGGAGATCAGCTCGGTGCTTTGTGACCACCTAGACGGGTGGGATAGGGAGGGTGGGAGGGAGGGAGACGCAAGAGGGAAGAGATATGGGGACATATGTATATGTATAACTGATTCACTTTGTTATAAAGCAGAAACTAACACAGCATTGTAAAGCAATTATACTCCAATAAAGATGTAAAAACACAAAAAATCTTAAGCCTGCACCATTAGGTTAAAAAAAAAAAAAGATTAACTCATTCATCCTCACTGCCTGCTTGTGAGGATTGTTATCCTTTTCTCTCAGCCGTGGAATGGAGACAAAGTGTGGTGTCGAGGGGCCTTGCCCGAGGCTACACAGCTGGTGGATGCAGAAATGAGGGCTCTGCTGGCCGGCTGGCAGGCAGGCTTCCTCTCTCAGGGAAGGAGATGCCTTGGGCCTCTGTCAAGGTAGCTGGCGCAGACTGAAGAGAGCTACTAGAAGCCCCGAGCTTCGGGAAGACAAAAAATCCAGCAAAACACACCAGCTGTGGGTGCCATTCAGTGAGAATGTGTGATAATGCAGACAGCAGCTGGGTTGAAGCTTGCCTTCCAGAGCTCTGTGACAGCCAGGAAACGGCAGTTCAATTAACAGTGCTAATAACATCATAAGGGAATGCTTAAGCAACTTGTAAGTGAAATGCATAAATGGTTGCAAAGAGTTGCAATGATTTTTACAGTGTTGCTTTATACCTGTACAGTGCTTTCCAATTCTGAAAGCACTCTCACATGTACAATGATTTTTTCATGATAGTTCTTTGAAGTAAGTAGTTAGATATTATGGGCTGAATTGCATTCCTTCACAAAATTTGTGTGCTGCAACTCTAACTCCAGTACCTCAGAATGCGACAATATTTGGAGATAAGGGCTTTTCAAGAGGTGATTAAGTTAAGATGAGGCCATTAGAGTGGGTCCTAAACCAGGGTGGGTTCTAATCCAATCTGACTAGTGTTTATTTATTTATCTATCTATCTATCTATCTATCTATCTATTTATTTATTTATTTATTTAGGTTGCGCTGGGTCTTCGTTGTGGCGCAGCTTCTCGCTGGGTCTTCGTTGTGGTGCAGCTTCTCTTGTTGCGGTGGTGCCTGGACTCTAGAGAGCGCGCAGGCTTAGTTGCAGCACGTGGGATCTTAGCTCCCTGACCAGGGATCGAACTCGGGCACCCTGCACCGGGCGTCTTAACTGCTGGACCACCAAGGAAGTCCATGACTAGTGTTCTTATAAGAGGAAATTTGGGCTCAAGAAGAGACACCAGGGGTTTGCGCACAGAGGGGGGACCATGTGAGGATTCAGGGAGAAGGTGGTCATCTGCAAGCCAAGGAGAGATGCCTCAGAAGAAACCAAATCAGCTGTCACCTTGGTCTTGGACTTCCAGCCTCCAGAACTGTGAGAAAATAAAATTCTATTGTTTAAGCCACTCAGTGTGTGGTATTTTGTCATGGCATCCTAGCAAACTAATATGCTATACTATTTTGAAACACCCTTAAACATATTAGAAGTACTTATTCTGAACCAGAAAATGTCTATATTCATCAGAAAACTTTCATATTGTCTTACTAATGACATTAGAAATGGCTCACACTTACTGAGCCTTCGCTGTGTGCCAGGCACTGTTGTAAATGTCTTACTTCATTTCATCTTCATAAAACCCCTCCAAAGACATAAGTGGCAGGGGCCGGGGGGAGGAGCAGTTCATCCTTACAGTAGAATTTCAGTTAATACATGTGGAAGGAATGAGAGATACAGATGATCTTTGTTGGGCAAACACCGCAGTAATAATCGTTGCAGGTAAGAACTATTGACAGTCGCTACAGTCAGTGGGTGAAAGTATGATGAGAAATGGGATATTTGTAGGGTCTCAAAGTATCTCCCCACAAATATTTTTTAATTGCAAAGAGGAAAATAGTAACTTTACAGTGGAGACGTCCCCCATACACCACTTTATTCAAGTGATCGAGGTTAACCTTCTCAGTAATAAGACAAAGCAACATCATGTATTCCCACATATGATGCGCTGAGAAGAGCACAGCATCACATCCTTGCCCAAAGTGCATCACCGCAATTTACTCATTAGAAAACATGAGACACATATTGTGAATAACTGGCCTGGGCTTTCCAGAAGCATCATAGATTGGAGGAAAGGAAGAAGACATGATACCCAAATGCAACGTGGGAACCTAGATTGGATCCTGGGCCAGAAAAGGGAAATCAGTGGGAAAACTGGTGAAATTTCCAACAAGGTTGTAGATATAGTTAATGGTATTATACCAATGTCAGTTTCCTGGTTTTGATCATTGAGCTACATTTATGTAAGATGTTAATAGTAGGAGAAGCTGGGTGAAGACTGTATAAAAGAATCTCTCTACAATTTTTGCAATGTTTCTAAAGTCATTTCAAAGTAAAATATTAAGAAAAACAAATCCTCTGAAGTAAGTACTATCATTATCTTATTATTAGCAGGTGAATTAACTCCCTCAGGGTTACCCAGCTTGTCAAGGGTGAGGCAATGATGTGTACCCAGGCTGTCCAAGTCCAGATATTATACTGAACCCTGTGATACATCCCCTTAGTACCTGGGGGAGACAATGAAGTTGTAGCATAGTTTTAATTTTTCATATACTTGTGAAACAGGAGGGAAGGAGGCAGGGCACAACCTTTGAAAGAATGACATGGCCCGAGGACATGACATAAACTGATCAGAACCAAATGGGTCCAAGACGGCGGACAAGTCAACTTTTCCCACTAGACCTTGAGCCTCAGTATACGCTCACATCAGCAAGCTAAATGACACACCCATAGGCACTATGACAGTTCCAAGACCATAAGGATCAAAAAGCGGGCGGTGGCCCAATTCCTGGAAATCCCCACCCCTTCCTAAAATAGCTGGAATACTCCTCCTACTCATTAGCCTATGAAATTACCCACTCCTATAAAAAGTGACAACCCCATACCCTGGTGCCTTTCTCACCTTCTGAGATGGCCCACACTCTGTCTGTGGAGTGTGTTTCTAAGTAAATCCACTTCTTACCTATCACTTTGTCTCACCGAATTCTTTCTGCGATGTGACATCAAGAACCTGAGCTTCATTAAGCCCTGAAAACAAGTGTGTGATCTCAGTTGAAAGACTGTGGGTTTAGGCTGAGTTCGAGAACCAGTTGTGTGGGTTCAAGTCCCAATATGAGGTGCACGGTTTCACTTGCATCAATAAATTATTTCTTTCATGATATTCTAAAAAAGAGTTTTTTCTAAACCACCGTGTGTCCTATTAGTCCCAATTAAGGAGGTGTTCACATAGCTTTTGAGTTGGAAGAAATCAAAAGCAGGGTAGGGCACTGTACAAGATACCATTACACACGCACACACACATGCACACACATACGAAGTAGCAGACCTCTTTGCTTCCCTCAGAGAACTTACAAATAGCTGAGACATGTGAAAGACAGCTAATGGAATGGAGCAGAAAATAAGCACAAACTAAGTAGTGCAGGCTCTGTATGCCCTGGGAGGTCAGAGTAGGGGAAAAATGCACTTCAACCTGGTATGATTGAGGAAGGTGACATTGAATCTGGGCCTTCAAGAATGAGAAGGATTGCAGGGACTTCCCTGGTGGCCCAGTGGTTGAGAATCTGCCTGCTGATGCAGGAGCCGCAGGTTCGATCCCTGGTCCAGGAAGATCCAACATGCAGCAGAGCAACTAAGCCCGTGCCCCACAACTACTGAAGCCCGCACGCCTAGAGATTGTGTTCCGTGACAAGAGAAGCCACCGCAATGAGAAGCCCACGCACCTCAAAGAAGTGTAGCCACCACTCGCCTCAACTAGAGAAAGCCCGTGCGGAGCAATGAAGGCCCAACACCACCAATAAATAAATAAATAAATTAATTAATTAAAAAGAAAAAAGAGAATCAGAAAGATTGCAAAACAATGGACATGCCATGGAGGAGTCATTGTGGAAGAATGACTTGAGAAAAGATAGATGGAGGTGGGAAAGCCCCAGATAACTGGAGAGATCAGTTCGATTGTAACTGTGGAGTCATTGTGTATTTAAGGAAGACATTTCAGCAGGGATCCCAACCTCATGCCTCAGGGACCATGCAAGTGTGTGGATAAGCCCAAAATAAGACATTAGAGAGTGGTGGGTGTTCTGGGAGGGCCTGCTCCACCTAGAGGCATTTTGGATTAAAACAAAATAACAAAACTAAACACTGCCCTAGGCAAGAACACACGGCTGCTGACCAGATTCTGCCCAAGATAGAGGAATTACTTGGAATTTGTACTAATAATTCCGTCTGGGCCTCAAGGCTGTGTGTGTAGCCAGGTGGGTCACTTGTGGGATATTAATTCACGGTTTTACTTTCTAGGAGCGTTAGGCCTGCGGCTTTACTGTTGTTAGGACACTACGCCACCTAGTGGCCAGTGGGGCTGTGCCAGCACCAATGAAAAGCAACAGGGCTGCTTTCTATATATGGTGTTTTCATCTTCCAAATATTTGTCTTGTGACTCATGCTAAAAAATATCCAAATAAGCTACATAATCCTTTAATAGCATGAACTTTCACTAATGGTGAGGGTGCTTATTGCCATATAATCAATACTGTGATAGTGAGGCTTGTGCTTATTTATTTGGTATGTGGTCAATAAGTTTTCTCTGCCGCTGATGTGTGCATGTGTGAATGGTATCTCTTAGGCATAGCTATAGAAGTTCAACAAATGTCTGATCCGCTCTGTTGAAAGGATTATATTTGAGGACTCATGGAAAAAACATTGAAGAAAGAATGAGGAGATTTAGGTTTATTTGTTAGTTGTGTGACTTTGAGCCAGTCACTTGGCCTCTCTAGGAATCAATTCTGGCTAAAAAATGTGGGGTTGAAAATGTTCAGCAGTCCTCTAACTGGATCCCATGGTAGGGGGGCACCCATCTTCTGAGGAACTTTATGGGATTAGAAGTCCTGATGGGGCTTCGTCTGGGGGTGAGGGTTTAGAGCGAGGGGAAGAGGGGGCAAGGTGAGGTCCAGCCTGCTCCAACCGTAACAGCTCCACTACGAAAAATTAATTGTTAAGAAATTAATTTTGAATAGGTGATCCATGCACATTATTAAAAACCCAAGAGGTACAAAAGCGTACGCAGTGAAAAGTCTTCTTACTACTGTGTCCCTAGTCCCCCACCTTGCAGGAAACCAAGGTCATCATCTCCTGTCTATCTTTCTAGAAATTACCCACCCCCACCTCATATTGTCTCACCTCCTTTCTTTTTTTAAGTTTAAAAAAAATTTTTTTTAATTTTATTTTGGCCACAACACTCAGCATGTAGGATCTTAGTTCCAGACCAGGGAAGCTCGGACTTCCCTGGTGGTGCAGTGGTTAAGAATCTGCCTGCCAATGCAGGGGACACGAGTTCGAGCCCTGGTCCGGGGAGATCCCACATGCCGCGGAGCAACTAAGCCCGTGTGCCACAACTACTGAGCCTGTGCTCTAGAGCCCGCGAGCCACAACTACTGAGCCCACGTGCCTCAACTACTGAAGCCCACGTGCCTAGAGCCCGTGCTCCGCCACAAGAGAAGCCACTGCAATGAGAAGCCCGTGCACCACAACGAAGAGTAGCCCCTGCTCGCTGCAACTACAGAAAGCCTGCACGCAGCAATGAAGACCCAACACAGACAAAAATAAATAAAATAAATAAACTTATTAAAAAAAAAAGGTTCTTACCAAAAGGACTTCCAATCAAGATGCTCCGCGGCATGTGAGATCTTCCCGGACCACGGCTCGAACCCGTGTCCCCTGCATTGCCAGGTGGATTCTTAACCACTGGACCACCAGGGAAGTCCCTCACCTCCTTCCTTTTACTAACACAAATAGCAGCATAGCATTCACACCGTTCTGTAGTGCTTTTTACCCATTTTATATATTGGACTTTCATGTGAAATTTCACTTATATTTCACTAAACCAGACTATCTATCCATAAAATATTTGACTAGCTTATTTATAAATCTTCTTTTTCACTAGGGCACTTCATAACTCTTAAACCTACATTTTTGATTTGTTATAAAATGAATGATTCATAGACTTGTGGCTGTGCAGAGACAAAAAAACCATTTGAACTTGCGTTTGGTGTCAGGCCTCTGAGAGACAAGAAGAAAGAAACCTCCAGAAAGTGCCTGGTTCTGTGTTTTCAGTTCTTAGGATGTTTGGCTGCTGTGACCACAGTGGTGATTCACAGTTGGCAAGGCGTGAGGGGAGCAGAGCAAAGATGCTGCTCAGGTTCTGGAATGTCACCAGCAGTAAAAGGAATCTGAAGCATTGACAAGGACAGAGCCAAGGGAGGACCAGTCAGTGTGGAAATCTTGCTAAGGTTAAGTTAACTGGAGATGAACTCCTCATTCCATAGATTCCCTGATTATATATTCTTTTCTTCCTTTAGACAGAATCAGGTTCTCCTTAGACTAGTGGCTTTCAGTCCTAATTGCATGTGAGAATCACCTGGGAGCCTTCTTTCACTCCCACAGTCAGGGCCCCACCTGCAGGGATTCTGATTTAGGCTGCCGGGCATGGGGCCCAAGGCCTGGTGTTTTTGAAAAGCTTCCTAGATGATTCCAGAGGCAGCCAGGTAATAGCAGAGCTGTGGGTCATCAGTGCTACCC
>NW_006774995.1:2111180-2124201 GCF_000442215.2 Lipotes vexillifer
CCTTCCTCTTCCAGCAGGTGGTTACTCTGGGCAAAGGGCCAGATTCCTTCTTATTTTTTTGGCGGGGTGGTACGCGGGCCTCTTACTGCTGTGGCCTCTTCCCGTTGCGGAGCGCAGGCTCCGGACACGCAGGCTCAGCGGCCATGGCTCACGGGCCCAGCCGCTCCGGCATTTGGGATCTTCCCCGACTGGGGCACGAACTCGTGTCCCCTGTATCGGCAGGCAGGCTCTCAATCACTGCGCCACCAGGGAAGCCCCAGACTCCTTCTTGAGCTCCTTCCTTTAAAACAACCTTCCCTTCCCCTCCTCTTTCTATTGCATCACCACTGTCCTGATTGTTGTCTTTTGATGCTTATCAGTCTCCCGAGCATATAAAACCCCTTCAGGTAGCCCGGGCTGGAAATTATCAACTCCTACCCTCTCTAGTTCCTCTTAGATTCAGCTACTGAAGGCTACCTGAGCACTCTGGCCCATCAAGTTCCAGGTCAGTGGTTCCCAGCAGCATTGGCACTACCTGAGAAGTCCTTAGGAAGCCAAATTCTTCAGCGCATCCAGACCTACTGAATCAGAAACTCTGGGGTGTTTTGACAATATCAACAATCTGTGTTTTGACAAGCCCTCCAGACCACTGTGGTGTATCCCAAGCTTGAGAGCCACTGTTCTAGGACCACTTCTGACCAGGACAGGGAATTATCTTGGTAGTTTTGGACCACCAGCTGGTGGTGTTCAGAATGAATCCTGCTGCTATGGTTGCTCTATCCTGAGCTCTCCGTGTTCGTCTTGGGCACCAGCAGGCTGAGCTGGCTGTGGTCTTCCTCTCACTCCCATCACGTCCATTCTGTGTTGGTGCTGGAGCGTCCATTAGGCTTCTTCCTCCAATCTTCCATTTCTCGACCTCAGCACTTCACCAGGCTGGGCTCCTTTCCAAGCTTGATCCATGCGTCCCCACCCCTGCCACCTCATCCCTGATGACTCCTGACCCTATGAGAGACCTCTCAAATTCCCCTGAGGCAGAAATAGATTTTTATCAAGAGGGTTTCCTCTTCAGAGGAAACTCTTCAGAGTTTATCTTCATACTCTGTAACCTCATATGACAGACTCTGCCCAGCAGGACTGACTCTCCGCCTCTGTTGTTGGTCTGCTGATGATTCGTTTGGTGCTCTGAAGCCTGATTTCTTACCTAATTGGTGAGTGATTTTCCTCTACAGAGATATGCCAGTATCAGATATGGTTATCAAGTAAGGGAGACTGAGGTGTGTTCCTGCGGTCCTGGACCTTGAGAGTTCCAAAGAGTGTTATTTTTCAAAATACTTATCTCGGGAAGCTACCCGTTTATTCTAACAAAGCTGAGTTGTTCAGAATATGCCTGGAAGTGCTCTCTTGGGTCTGCTGCAATCCTGAGTCTGATGTTTATGCCCCTTCATCATCTGGTTTCATCTCCACTGCCATTCTCCCAAGCGCCTGTTGCTCCAACCACAGAACTATTTGTTATTTCTTGAACTCACCCTGCACTTTCACATCGCTGTGATTTTGTTTTTTCTTACTCTGGAATGTTCTTTTTATTCCTTTCTTTGTTTTGCTTATTGATTCTATCTATTCCCCAAAATGCCAGCTAAAATGCTACTTTCCCTGTTTCTCAAACCAAACTAATGGCTCACTCTCTTCGCACACATCACGGTATTTCACTTTTGCAGGTATAAGCATGCCCACTTGTGTAAGTATTGCCTTAAAATGTAAGTTTCCTGATGGCAGGGACCATAGAAGCCATCTGCAGCACCCGAGTGAGAAACAACAGCTCTCTATAAAGCGCTCAAAAGAAACCACATGAGAAAGTCAACCTATTCATTTTACTATAATAAAAATGGTGTTGTCCCCAGTCTGATCATATACCTTAGTCACCAGAACTAGAACTGAAGGATTTTTGGCTATTTCTCATAATCATCTACCTCAAAGGATAAAGATTCAATAAACTTTATTTTGGGGGGGACTTCCCTGGTGAAGCAGTGGTTAACAATCCGTCTGCCAATGCGGGGGACACAGGTTCAATCCCTGGTCCAGGAAGATCCCACATGCCGCAGAGCAACTAAGCCCATGCGCCACAACTACTGAGCTTGCGCTCTAGAGCCTGCGAGCCACAACTACTGAGTCTGCATGCCACAGCTACTGAAGCCCACGTGCCTAGAGCCCATGCTCTGCAACAAGAGAAGCCACCGCAATGAGAAGCCCACGCACCGCAACGAAGAGTAGCCCCCGCTCGCCGCAACTAGAGAAAGCCCATGCACAGCAACGAAGACCCAACGCGGCCAAAAATAAATAAATTAAAACAAATAAATTAAAAAATGCATCCTTAATTTAATTTTTAAAAATTTAACTTATTATTATTATTTTAAAATTTTTATTGGCGTATAGTTGCTTTACCATGTTATTAGTTTCTGCTGTACAGCAAAGTGAATCAGCTATACGTATACATATATCTGGAGAAAACAAATTTTAGAAATAATAAAAAGATGTGTGCCTGAGTACTAGCAGCTGGAACTAAGTATATACTATTACTTTGACGTAGTAGTGAAACTACTTTGAAGGGGACGGAATTCCTTTTGGCTGTTAAAAGCCCTTTTACTAGACGTGTGCCCTCTGTGGCAATAACGCTCTTTGTCTTTTTAAGGGTTTTGAGCGCCTGAGGTAGAGAAATGGCACGAAGTCTAGCACCATCTCGGAAGATACGGACAGATGACCTCAAGTTTCTGTACATTAATGAGTCTCTGTGGCTTCAGTTTTTCTGAGCACCAGAAGGAGGAATTGGATTTGATGAGCCCAGTGACTTAAGTAGCTCTGGGAAGTGCAGTACAGTTGAAATTTTATGCTTTGGCTGGAATGGAATACCCGATGCTACCCTTGGGATTTTTCATTGTGGTATTTGGTCTTTTCTCGATTGTCTCTCATGAGCACATTTTCATTCTTTGGTTTTTCTTCCCAGAATCTAAATCGGTCTTGAGTCATGCTTGCTGTGCTCAGATTTCTAGCCGAGTCTGATGCACCGTAGATTTGTTGTTCTGCCATAATGGAGAGCCCCCCACCCCCACCCCGCCAATGACTATGGTATCCCACATCAGGACCCTCTATCTCTCCTCCCCGATATATGACTCACTGCTTCCTGTCTCCATGCCCTCTTCCTCCTTCCCCTCTTGTACACCCAAAAGAATTTTGTCCTTCCCTTATTGGGAAATTTCAATCTCTTCCACCTGTTCCAGGATTGATTCAAAATCCACTTCTTCCAGGGACACTTCTCTAATAAATTCTAGCTCATTTGGATCAATTCTTTATTTCACATTGTGTAAAAATTTACACATTCAATTTATTCTACAATACCTTTTGTTGTGATCATTCGGAAGCTGTTTTGTCTTTTCAGATTTATTACATCAGGCAAAACGATGAATTAAGATCGGATTCCTTGTGTCCCATGGAGCTCCTCACCTCCCCCCCCCAACCCCCCACCCGTCGCGCTGAGGTAACAAATCTTTACAGTTCAGGATCATTGAGAGGGAGGGACTAGAGGTTGACACTGTTTTTTTTAAATTTATTTATTTATTTTGGCTGTGCGTGGGCTTTCTCTAGTTGCAATGAGCAGGGGCTACTCTTCGTTGTGGCGTGTGGCTTCTCACTGCGGTGGCTTCTCTTGTTGCAGAGCACAGGCTCTAGGCGCACGGGCTTCAGTAGTTGCGGCACGCAGGCCCAGTAGCTGTGGCTCATGGGCTTTAGAGTGCAGGCTCAGTACTTGTGGCACACGGGCTTAGTTGCTCTGCAGCATGTGGGATCTTCCCGGACCAGGGCTCGAACCTGTGTCCCCTGAATTGGCAGGTGGATTCTTAACCACTGCGCCACCAGAGAAATCCCCACTGGGGAGTTCTGAACAGACAGGTGACATGATCCGACCAATGTTTAAAGGGACCATCCTGGCTGCGGTGTTGAGAATAGATGGGTGGGGAGCAAGTGTGGGTGTGGTACGTGGGGACCAGTTAGGAGCAACCGCAATAATTCCAGGCTGGAGGTGATGGTGATTTGGACCATGGTGGTAATGGCAGAGATCGTGAGAAGTTCTAAGTTTCCAGATATATTTTAAAAGGGGAGTCAAAAGGACTTCCAGGTAGATCAGATGTGGGATGTGAGAGAAAGAGAGGAATCAAGGAAGAGTCCAGTTTTACAGTAACTGGAGGGATAGAGTTGTCTTCAGCTGAGACGAGGAGGTCTGTGGGAAGAGCAGGTCTGCTGGGGGTAGGGGGTGGTGGTGGGTTGGAATTTCAGGAGTTCAGATTTGGATAAATGATGTTTTCAATGTTCTGTTAATTCTGGATAGCCCTGTGATACTTGTTTGACTAAATTAATTTAAATGAATGAAAATTCATGAAATCCTAAGTGCTTGCCACGTTCTGAGCCCTTCAGGAAGCTTCAGGGAATTCCCTTCACACACACTGCCTCACGGACAGAATGTAGTGGGGATGGGCACCCCGGCCATTGGGATCCTGTGGAGTAGCCTGTGAGATTTGCAGGTGCGATAACTGTCCAGTGGCAGCAGCCCTCATTGGGTTACTACCGAGCCATTCATGCTCTCTCCGTGCGGAAATCTGATGCTAGATAGAAGAAAGGGAGAGATGGAACAGGAATAGCATAGGAAAAGAAGCAGAGAGGGAGAGAGAAGCTTGTTCCTGAAGAGTCAACCAGAGGGAGAAGCAGAGCTGCTGCTTCTGAGGCACAGATGCACGAGCAGGTGACCAGGATTGACTTTGAATTGCAAACCAGCATGGAACCTTCATTGATTCCCTTTTGGGTTCCTCCTGGGGAACTCCATTGCTGTGTAGTGCTGTCATACTTTCTTGCTTTCCTTTATATTTACAACATTAAAATCGAACACTGCAAGTAACCTCAGATGTAGGTTATTAGCAACAGGAAAATGTCTAAGTGATACAATATGATATGGTAACCTAGTGTACGTGAAGATGACCTGGGAAATTAAACAGAGATGGTAGAGTTTAAGCTTTGCTTTCCAAAGAGAACAAGTATGATTCACAAGTGTAAGGATTATAGTGAAATAAACCTGATTGTTTTTTAGTACCTTCATCCACAAATATTTTATTCAATACCATATGTGAGACACTGACCTAAGTCCTGGGGAGAAACCAGACTTGGCCCAGTGGCAAGCGTCTTGATAGGTTCTGGTGTTTTCATGCCTCTGGGTTAGACCATCTTGTCTCTCTCCTAGATAGCACATGTCTCTCTCTTTCCTTCCTCCCTACGATTTTCATCTTTTCTTCCTGGTTTCCTCACCCAGGTAATTTTTTTTCCCCTTGAACTCAATTACTTTTTTTTTTTTTTAATAATTGTGTTTATTTTTACTTGTTGACAGTTTGCTTTATTTATTTATTTATGGCTGTGTTAGGTCTTCGTTTCTGTGCGAGGGCTTTCTCTAGTTGTGGCAAGCGGGGGCCACTCTTCATCGCGGTGCGCGGGCCTCTCACTCTCGCGGCCTCTCTTGTTGCGGAGCACAGGCTCCAGACGCGCAGGCTCAGTAGTTGTGGCTTACGGGCCTAGTTGCCCCGTGGCATGTGGGATCTTCCCAGACCAGGGCTCGAACCCGTGTTCCCTGCATTAGCAGGCAGATTCTCAACCACTGTGCCACCAGGGAAGCCCTTGAACTCAATTACTTTCTTCACCTTCAGCTCTAGCTCTCTCTAATTGCTTTCAGTTGTGAGTAGTCCTCTGGGATTTAACTAGAAGTAGGTGCCTGTATAATTCCTCAGAATGGACTCAACACTAAATATTCGTAAAATGAGCAAATCATTCTCCTTCTCTCCTGCACATCCTTGAAGGAATGAAGTTAGTCATGACAGAGATAAAGTGGCTAAGCCTGGGTATCACGAAACTTACTGCTCAAAAGCCTTCAGTGGCTCCGTGTCAGCCCTTCCCATGGCCTGTTCTAGAAGAGCTGGTTGTGTGCCTTTCTCTACGCAGAAATTGTGTGTGTGTGTGTTCTACGCGGGCCTCTCACTGCTGTGGCCCCTCCCATTGCGGAGCACAGGGTCCGGATGCGCAGGCTCAGCGGCCATGGCTCACGGGCCCAGAAGCCCCTGTGTGTGTGTGTTTTTTTTTTTTTTTCTCTTTAGGCAGAGACAGTCTTGTTCATCTCTGTTCTCGCGTTCCTGCTGTGCCTGCCATGCAATAGGCACGTAATAAATGACCCCAGAGTATAATTTGAAAAGAGGGGGATGAGTGGCTCATGTCAAGCATTACCTAGCTTAAACTTGTAGGTTTGGAAATCAGTCTGAGCCCTTGTGTAGCAGCTTCCAAAAAGAAAACATTCTTTTATCTTAAAAAGTTTTAGGTAGCTGATAAAATTGAGGAAACCACGATTAAGTCTCAGGAAGTAGAAAAGGAAGATAAGATACAATTTAACTATAATGAGTCCGGATGGGTGGGCCTGAGGTTACAACTTCTGATGTCAAGACCAACCTGACTCATAAACTACTCTTTCCAATAACATCCTTTCAATTCCCACTCCTTACCCCCTTAAACATATTTCACCTCGATGTCCTCTCTCTCAGACCAACTCCTGGACCTTATGATGCTTTTTGAGAGTCTACAGAGGAATCTACTCAAATTTGCCAAAACTCGTTGTAAGGCATCCTCACAGAGCATCAAAAGAGACTCACATTATATTCTGGATAGCATTCCAGTCTCCAAATCATAGTCTAAGAGGCGAGCAATGAAAACCTTGCAGTGAACCAACAAACAGAAAATAAAATCAAGGAAAGAAGTCAAACACTTCCACACTCCCAAATCCAGCCTCTTCCCCAAGGAACGTGCTTGCTTCACAACATAAATATCCAGCTTCCTGCTCATGGGAAGGCTGCCATTTCCTTTGTTATCCTGCCTGCGATTGTCAGTTCCTGAGAGCTTGGCAAAATTGTGAGACTATAAAGCAGGACTCTTTGAGAATTATTTCTAGGTGTATTTGGACAACGATGGAAAAAAAAAAAGATGAAAAAAATGAACAGAGTAGATGCCTGAGGTTGGGAGGGGAAGCCTGAGTGAGCTATGAGAGACCTAGTCTTTATTTCTTCATAAGCCTAGAAACAGGGATCATCTGTTCATTCAACAAACATTATTGAGCTCCCACTATTGCCGGGACTGCTCTAGGCACTAGAGATACATCACTGAACAAGACAGAAAAGAAAAATTCCCTGCCCTCCTAGCAGTTACATTCTAGTGGGCAAGTTCCTCCTGTCATCCTTTTTCCTCCCCACGAGCAGGAAACAAGCTTGTCAGAGGAGCCTGAAGGAGGAAGAGAAGATTTATTCCCATCTCTGCCTCTGCTTTTGTCACCCTTTCCTCTCTACTCAGGAGTCCCAGAGCCTTGTGGTTTTCATAGAGACCTCCCCCTGTAAATAAAGAAAGAGTAATTCCCTCTATTTGCAGTTTCATAAAAGAATGTGGAAAGGGCAGGACTAACTCTCAGAGGGGTGAACTCAAGTCATCATTCCTTGCCAAGGCCAGAATCCTCTCTTCCCCTAGTTCTGTGGAGGGCATGGCTCCTGTGTTCCATCAGGCAGCTAGGTTCAAGATCTGCGGCTCATCCTTGGTTTATTTCTCTTTTCACCTCCCGGGCCAATCATTGGTCAACATCTGTGACCACTACATCCCATATCTTCCTCACTCTCCCATCCCACCCTCACCAATAGCCTCCTTTCTCACCTGTACTTGTGTAACAATCTCCTAACTCCTATCTCTCTCCTCTCCAACTCATCCTCTGAGATGGTGTTAGA
This sequence comes from Lipotes vexillifer, assembly GCF_000442215.2. Classification (NCBI taxonomy): domain Eukaryota; kingdom Metazoa; phylum Chordata; class Mammalia; order Artiodactyla; family Lipotidae; genus Lipotes; species Lipotes vexillifer. The sequence continues at coordinate 2,118,998 of NW_006774995.1, forward strand.
TTTGCCATCCAAGAACCAGCTTTAGGCATGCCACTTATCTTTCCAAAACCTTCATTGCCTCCCTACTTTATAGATATGCTGATGCTCTCCCAGTTCTACCCTAAACACCATTAACGTTTTTTTTTTTTTATCTCCAACTCTAACTTTTTATTTATCCTAAGCTCCTGCCAGAGGGGACAACTTCGTACCCTTCCTGGTATGTCTTTCATGCTTTCTTTTCCTTTCTTTTCTTTTCTTTCTTTCTTTCTTTTTTTTTTTTTTTTTTTTTTTTTTTGGCCATGTCTCATGGTTTGTGGGGATCTCAGTTCCTGACCAGGGATTGAACCTGTGCCATGGCAGTGAAAGCCCAGATTCCTAACTAGGCCACCAGAGAACTCCCAGTCAGTTTTTTTTTGTTTTGCTTTTGTTTTTGTTTTCTTCTTTCTTTTTTTCTCATGCTTTCTAACAGCTAAATCTTTGTTCTTCCTTCCATCTGGAATTCCCCATTCCCTTGGATGCTACACATTGATTAAGATAAGTCCCAATGTTGCTTCCTTCCTGAAGTGTTTTCTGACCCCCTTTGTTTCCCACTCATGGTGGCTATCAGCCTGTGCCTTTTGTTCTTCCTCTCCCCTACTAATCATCAGGTCCTCGAGGCAGAGTTCACTACCGCTCCATCTTTGTGTCCTTCCTGTTGCTTTATATATGGCAGGTGCTTTGCAAATATCTCCTGGATTATGGAATCATGGGTATTTGAAGCACCTGGGTGGGTTGGTGAGTTGAGGGGAGTATATTTTTTGTTGGGGCCAGGTGGGTTGGAGGGCTTTAGAGGTCACTTTTGTTGGACTTGGGGCCAGTCACATCTGAAATATTTCCAGTGGGAAATGAGGCAAAGAGGTCTGTGTCCATGGAGATAAGGGGACAATCCCTTGCTGTAATCCTGATTTACGTAGAGGAGCTGGAAAATAAAAGGTACTGAGTAATGTTACCTAACATTTCCCCTGGAGTTTGCCAAGAGAATAGGGGAGAGAGAGAACTCCTGTTTATTGAGTGTCTAGAATATGCAGTGCAGGCACTGCACTTGGTTCTTTATACACAATAACAATAATAACACTTTTTAAAAAATAAATTTATTTATTTTATTTTTGGCCGTGTTGGGTCTTCGTTGCTGTGTACAGGCTTTCTCTAGTTGTGGCGAGCTGGGGCTACTCTTTGTAGCAGTGTGTGGGCTTCTCATTGTCATGACTTCTCTTGCTGCTGAGCACAGGCTCTAGGTGCGTGGGCTTTTGTAGTTGTGGTACACGGGCTCAGTAGTTGTGGCTCTCAGGCTCTAGAGCGCAGGCTCTGTAGTTGTGGCGCACAGGCTTAGTTGCTCCGCGGCATGTGGGATCTTCCCGGACCAGGGCTTGAACCCGTGGCCCCTGCATTGGCAAGCGGATTCTTAACCACTGCACCACCAGGGAAGCCCATAATAATAATACTTTTTGAGTGATTACTGTGTGTCAGGCACTGCTCTCAGCTTTTTACCTGTGCTAACTCATTATATTCTCATAACAACACTATAAGTATGTTTTATTGTTATGAAGAAATTGAGGAACAGAGACAATAAGTAACTTGTCCAAAGTCACACAGCTGGTAAGAAGCCATTCTGAACACAGGAGTCTGGTGCCAAAGAGCAGCTCGTAATTGCACGACTGTGATGACTTCCATTCAATCCTTACAACCACTTTTAAGGCAATTGGTATTACCCTTATTTTACAGGTGAGAAAATGAAGTCCTAGTGAGGTTAAACAGCTTTCCCATAGATGTATATGAATAAATAATCGACCTGGGATTCCAGTTCAGTTTTGTCAATTGCCACAGGAATACTCATGAGGTTCTATTTTTTCCAGTGCATCTGGTAACGAATCATTAACCTCTTTTTAAGAAGAGTCACGAGGACTGGACGAATTATTCCAGGCTGATGCCCAGCAAATGATTCTCTAGAACTAGGCAAAAAGGCTTCTTCCAGAAGAAATTGTTATGCCCTCTTCTTTTATGCTTATTATAGAGACAATGATTCAAGTGCAGTAATTTCCTGGAAATGAGTGTCCAGTTTGGGGTTAATGGCATGACACGCACAATCAGCTCAGCGAGTGGCCTCACTGTCTATGAATTCCCAGGAAATACCCTGAGAGTTGATCATAGTTGCTCAGAGAAGGATGTTCCTTTTCCCAGGTTTTTACGCATGTTCCCAGAGGACTTCAGAAAGTCCATTTGATTCATTTATCAAACTGGGAAACGTTCTGTAACTTCTGGCCCATTACGTACTTATCTCCTCATTATGTGTACCAATGAGATTACGCTTCTAAGTGAGCACTTTAGTGCAGGCTGGGTTTCTACAGGTAGCACAGCCAGTGGCAGTGTCCTTTACGTGCAGAATTGTCCATTATTCACCACATACTTAATGAAATGACCTCTTTTATTCATTCAGCGTCTTGAGATTTACTTTTAAACACAGATTCTCATCTGTTGGGAAGGCTTAAGCATGGCCCTGATTAAAGGTGGTAGATTAAGCTGCTGCCCTCTCAGCCACCCTCTGGTTCCTAGGGCTCTGTAAGAGCCTAGAGGCAAAGAAAATGAACCTAATTCTCAACTCTCTTTGACAGTAGAAGCTACAGTAGAGTTACTATGTAGTACTGTGTAGTTCAGTACATGTTCCTAGGTCTACGCTGACCAGGAAATGTATCTTGGGAGCCAGATGGAACAAGAAATAATGATTGTGGCAGAAGGCAGTGTTTTGTTTTGTTTTTTTTCATGATTTGAAAATAATGTTTTTATTGTAATATATGTGTTTTATCTTATTTTTTTTAAACATCTTTATTGGAGTATAATTGCTTTACAATGGTGTGTTAGTTTCTGCTGTATAACAAAGTGAATCAGCTGTACATATACATATATCCCCATATCTCCTCCCTCTTGTGTCTCCCTCCCACCCTCCCTATCCCACCCCTCTAGCTGGTCACAAAACACCGAGCTGATCTCCCTGTGCCATGCGGCTGCTTCCCACTAGCTGTCTATTTTACATTTGGTAGTGTATATATGTCCATGCCACTCTCTCTCTTCATCCCAGCTTACCTTTCCCCCTCCCTGTGTCCTCGAGTCCATGCTCTATGTCTGCGTCTTTACTCCTGTCCTGCCTCTAGGTTCTTCAGAACCTCTTTTTTTTTTTTTTTTTTAGATTCCATATATATGTGTTAGCATACGGTATTTGTTTTTCTCTTTCTGACTTACTTCACTCTGTATGACACTCTCTAGGTCCATCCACCTCACTGCAAATAACTCAATTTCGTTTCTTTTTATGGCTGAGTAATATTCCATTGTATGTATGTGAGAAGGCGGTGTTTTAAAGGTATACTTACTTAGGTTGATCTTCTGGGGATGCAATGAACAGCGCAAGGGTGGGTAGTGATATATTTTATGATAGGAGTGCATCTGGAGTTTGGGCTGGCTAAATAAGCTCGATTAGAATTACTTGGCAACATTGAATGCTGGTCTAAAGAAATCTATCAAGTACAAAGTGTGGCTGATTTGTGTGGTTACTTTTAAAATTAACACCCAAAGGGCAGCTCCTTTCAGTGAGATGAATTCCTCTAACCCTTCTATGTTCTCAACTGGAGGTGGATCTCTCTCCCTCTTCCTTTGATACCTTGAAGGCTTTCAGGTCTGTGAGGTTGAAGTTGATGGGAAGATATGCTTGAGGTACATTTGGCTTCTCTCCTGCATCTCCGGCATCAAGGATGGACAGCTAGTGGATAGGTTAGAGAAATATTTGGGAGGGATCTGATGAGATAAGACTCCTAATTTTAGTTTCTTTGTCCCCACCTCACCTTGGGCTTTTTAACCAAAAGGTTCTAGGATGTCAGAAGATGTAGATTTGAGAAGATCTGAAATTATAGGCATAGATAATTCTTTAAATTCTCCTTGCCTTTTTGAGGACATTTCAACAAAAGGGGCAGAACTCTGGTGCTGGCAATGAGCTAGAAAAGGATATGCAGGCGAAGGTTATGCTTGTGAGATGGAAGGCTGGTGTTTTTCACTTAATGCACTGGGAATCTTCCCTGGATGTCAAGGATATGATTTTGTGTGACTGGTTGTAGCATGAAGTTTGGAGCTAAGGGAGCTTGCCTTAAACCATGAAATGATGAGGATCTTTAATTATATGGAAGGCACACTTACAGTTTCTGTTATCTTCAAGGAAGCCCCAGGCTGAGCAGCTGTAACCTGTTCCCTGTAGGCAGATACTGTAAGATAAGATAAAGGCGGGGCAGGGAGCAGCTGAGTCCTGCCCAGATAAGAGATAAACAGACCACTCATTCTCGAGGTCAAGGAGAACTTCCTGACTACACATGCACAGAAAGACTCCTTGAGGGCTAAAAAGGGAGAGGTGTCAACCCATAATAGGTGATGTCAACCTTCCCATAGGCCTCTGCACTAGAATACATCTTGGCTAAGAGATGCACGCGTACACAGCAGGGGACCCTGAGTTATACCAAATACGAACTCAGAGCCAGGCAATGCAAGGTAATTGGCCAGAGGAAACCTGGAAGAAATGCCCCATATAAGTGATTTAAACTACCACGAAGGTGTAACTCTCTCTCTCTCTCTGAGCCCGCCCGTGTGTCCATTCACACATACTTTTTCCTCCTAATAAACCCTTTACTTGTTTCACTACTTCTGTCTCCTTGTTGAAATTTATTTCTACAAAGCAGACAAGCCAGAGCCTTGTCGCTGGCCACTGGTCCCTGGTGGTCTAGTGACTAGGATTCAGTGCTCTCACTGCCTCGGCCTGAGTTCAATCTCTAGTCCGGGAACCGAGATCCTGCTTCAAGCCACTGCAGGCCGAGGTCACCTGAGATCAAGATCACCAATGGGATCTTGGGTTTGATGCACTTGGTCAACTGCAAGTGACCCCCTTTCCTTTGTGTTTCCTACTGTTGCCTCTGGAGATCCCATCTGGCTTTGGCTGATGTACTAGGTCCTCTGTGAAGTAGATGATAATGTGGAGTTGTTACCAAATGCAAGTTCACGTGCCCCACGCACAGTGAGGCTAAACAAACAAACACTGGAGTTTGGAGCAGAGAAACATTTATTGCACGGCCCTGCAAGGAGATGGGTGGCTCGTGCCCAAGAAACCCCAACTCCCCGAAGGGTTTCAGCAAAGCATTTTTTTTTTTTTTTTTTTT
>NW_006774995.1:2125015-2129657 GCF_000442215.2 Lipotes vexillifer
TTTTTGTGGTATGCGGGCCTCCCACCGCCGCGGCCCCTCCCGCCGCGGAGCACAGGCTCCGGACGCAAAGGCCCAGCGGCCACGGCCCAGCGGCCACGGCCCACGGGCCCAGCCGCTCCGCGGCATGCGAGATCCTCCCGGACCGGGGCACGAACCCGCGTCCCCCGCATTGGCAGGTGGACTCTCAACCACTGCGCCACCAGGGAAGCCCTCAGCAAAGCATTTTTAAAGGCAAAGTGAGGGACAGGGTCACAGTGTAAGTGATCAGCTCCTGCACAATTCTCTGATTGGTTGATGGTGAGGTAACAGGGCAGTCAACATTACCACTCCTTAGGTGCCAGAAATTCTGGGGGCTATGTACTCATGATCATCAAGCAGTCAATTTCTTCCTTTTGGTGGTGGTTTTTAGCATCTGAAAAATTCAGGAAATATGCATGAGATTCTATTATCTGGGTACTTCAGAGGGGAGCTTCAGCAGAGGATATGCGGGCAGGGTCTGCCCCAGGAAAGCCCCATAGCATCCTGCTCAGTTACAGAGTTAGGAGTACAAGAGGTTTAGTGAGGGGTGATGCCTGTGAGAGGTAAAAGGGAGTAGAAGCTGGCTTGGCAGTGAAAGCGCCAGATTGCTGTACAGATCTGACTGTATCGGCCAATCCATTTGGGAGTTCTTAAGTAAATGTTGCCCTCAGAGCAGTCCCATATTAGGCAGAGATGACTATGTTCCAGTCTCCCTTCCACGTTGAGTCACTGGCTGGGAGCCTCTAGGAATGAGCGTGAAAAAGCCTACATGAAACCTGGAGGTGCTAACAGCTGTAAGGCGTCAGCTCAGGGCAATCCTTGCAGCTGCTGGTAAGTTATTTTTTGAAGCAAGATCTGAGCATCGTACCTCTGTGGCTGCCAGAGCTGGCACTGTTGTCCGGAGGCCCTCTTACTAATTTTCTGCCCCACCTTTTCATCACTGGGCTTATCCAGTCTCTCATAATGTGTGATGAAAACATCAGATAACGAGTCCAGAGGCCTGGGTACTACTTGCATTTGCTAAAAACCATGGGACCAGGGACAATTCATGCATCTTTCTGTGTCTTCTGAAATCTCCAAGATCCCTCCCAACCATGACACTTCTGCGTTTATGATTTGTTCTGGGATTGCCGGGGTTCTACCTCGCAGGCCCGTGTCTGTCTCTTCCAGGAAGTGGGGCTTTTCTTGCATGGCCTGGGTATTGAGAATGGTCATGCTTCATGGCCTTCAAATGCTCTTTGGGCTCACCTACTTTTGCTCCTTTTCAGTTTACATGGGTTCATGATGTAGAAATTCTCCATCCTACCTCCCTGTGTTCATTCTTCCTAGTGTATGTACTGAGCACCCATTATACTCTAGGCACTGTGCTAGATCCGAAGGTGCCAAGATGAAAAAGGCATAGTCCTTCCCCCAAGGAGTCTAGTGGGACCGGCCCAGTGAATGTGCAATTGCCATGAGAGTGTGGAGGGCAGTGGGGACACTGCAGTACAGGTTCCTACTCAGTCTTGGGGAGCGGGGTGTGAAGGGACGTTGTCCAAAGATAAAATCGACCTTGAGTCCTCATGGAATGACAGGGGTTCCTCAGACAAGGTGGTGGTAGGAAGAGAAGGTGAGGAGAGGACATTCTAGGTAGAAGGCCCACAGGCCCAGATGTTCCATGTGGAGAGAGGAGAAACGGTAATTATTCAGAGCACTTAAAGCATCAAATGAGAAGAAAGGGGAAACAGGAGGTGTGATGCAGAGCTCTACTAAAAACCTATCCTGAGGGCAACCCGGAGCCACAAAACGGCTGAAAGCAGCAACAACAAAGTCTTGGCTTTCTCACACCTACTCCCACACACCGGGGTGCAGGGAGAAAAGGTACCACATTCACAGCCCCACTGCGCTTTGGTGCCACAGAGCTTCAGAAGACAGGTGGGTTTTGCTGGGGAAAGCATTCAGGAGGCGGTGGGTGTGCGAGCGCGGGGTAAATTTTCCTGCCTCAGCAACATTCGAGGTGTGTTTTTTCCCCTAGGTGGCAGTTATAGATGTTACTACACATCAAGGTCACGGTCAGGGTACTTGAGGTTCGGCGCATTGCAAGGGGGAGGAGCACAGGCTGGGGGCTGAGACCTTCGCTCTCATGCAGGCGGCACCATTTACTACCGCGAATGACACCCTGGCAAGTTGAAAGCTTCTTCAGTTTATACAGAGCCCCCTCCCTGCTTTACAATAAGGTCCACTGATTTTCTCACGTGCCTTCCTACCTCGCCCAGTCCCTTGTGCAGATGGTAGTGGTTCTGGGACTGCGCTCCCTTAATCAGTATCACCTGGGAACTTGCTAGAACTGCAAATTGTGCTGCACTCCAAATTTACTGAATCAGAAACTCTGGGGGCGGGACCTAGAAATCCCGCCAGGCGTTTCTGGTGATCGCTTAAGTTTGATACTGGTTGATACCACAGATACTGGGTAAACTTTCATAAAAATTTGCTGCCCTAGACATGGGAAAACCAAGCCCTCTCTCCTTAGCTCCACCTGCTGCAGCTTCGCAGTAGCACCAGGAGAGGGCGCCGACGGACCTGCCTTTGCCCCGCTCCTAGCAGATCCCAGCGAAAGGGTAAACACTGGAACGGTAACTTCTTTCTGATGCAGAAGTAAATGACAAATATACGAAAAAAAAAAAAAAAGACTTCAAAAGACTGTGGTATCAAAGTGGCAGTTAAAGAGAAGGCAACGCTCAGAGTCACAGCTGCAGAGGGCAGCGGCGGCGAGTACGTCAGCGTCCCAAATTCCGGAAGCGTCCTGAGCTGAAGTATTTTTTTGCAGCATTTCTTCGAGCCCTTTTCTTTGATATACATGAGACTTCCGACTTTCCTTTGCTCTTTGCTCCTTTTTTTTTTTTTTTTTCCCTACGTCAGGGGATGAAGTCCACTGCCCTGTCTTGAAGTTCACTGATCCTTTCTTCTGCTTCATCTAGTCTACTGTTGAATGCCTCTATTATATTTTTTAATTCAGTTATTCTATTCTTCATCTCTGTGATTTCTGTTTGGGGTACTTTCTTATATTTTCTCATTTTTGAAATGTTCACTTTGTTCATGCATTGTTCTCCTGAGCTTGGTGAGCATGTTCATGACCATTATTTTGAACTTTTTTTTTTTTTTTTTTCCATACGTCAGGTTTTAGCGCCGACAAGCTCCCGGCCTCAAAGGCGTTAGATTTGCCTTTTGCACCAGCCATCTCGGTTCCTCATTGTTCTGCAGCCCTTTGCAGGGTTCACGGCCAAGGGTGAGCAGGGAATGCCCCTACCCGCCACATGCCACTTCCTCATTCAGACCCGCCACCTTTAGTCCGCGATCACCTTTTGATCTCAAGCATTGCATTTGTGTCCCTGCCTGCCTCTTTTTCCTGTCCTCCAGGTCCTGGAGTCCTCATTGTTGTGCTGCTCACAGCTCGAGTTTCCGCACCGCGGGGTTTTGCAGCGAGAGAGGCGCGATGGGACCAGCACTAAACACAGCCCTGAATACTGTGGGGAGGGGGGAGCGGGATGGGGGTAAGATCGACAAAGTCTCCCCACTCTTCCTTTTCGCTCCCCCGGCACCTTTGCATATCGGTCCTTTACACTCACGTCAGGTGGTGGGCACAGGATGGCTCTTGCCTTTGTGTTAGCTAACCCCAAAAGAGAAATATTTATCTCCAGAAACGAAGTAACATGTCAGGGGGCTGATTATAGTGTTTGTGCTATTAGGCGGTTTAGAAACTTTTCTGCAATCGCTTTCTGTAAATTTCATCCCAACACAAATTTAAAAGATCGCATTTTCCAAAATAGTATAATTCAAAATAATGAGGCTTCATTAGATTTTTGTGTTGTTTTTAATAAGACAATTTTTTTTTTTTTTTTGGTACGCGGGCCTCTCACTGTTGTGGCGTCTCCCGTTGCGATGCACAGGTTCCGGACGCGCAGGCCCAGCGGCCATGGCTCACGGGCCCAGCCGCTCCGCAGCATATGGGATCCTCCCGGACCGGGGCACGAGCCCGTGTCCCCTGCATCGGCAGGTGGACTCCCAACCACTGCACCACCAGGGAAGCCCAATGAGACAATTTTTAAAAAGCAGTTTTAGGTTTACAACAAAATTGAGAGGAAGGTACAGAAATTTCTCCCATACACTCTGCCTCCCGCACATGCATAGCCTCCCCATTATGAGCATCACTCACCAGAGTGGTGCATTTTTTACCAGGGATGAACCTACAATGACACATCATCATCACCCAAAGTCCATAGTTTATCTTAGAATTCACTCTTGGTGTTGCACATTCTATGAGTCTTGACAAAAGTATAATGGCATGTAATCTGCTATTATAGTATCATACAGAGTAGTTTCACTGCCCTAAAAATCCTCTGTGTTCTGCCTATTCATCTCCCTCCTTCTCCATCCTTGGTAACCACTGATTTTTTATTAACGTCCATAGTTCCACCTTTTCCAGAAAGTCATATAGTTGGAATCATACAGTATGTAGCCTTTTCAGATTGGCTTCTTTTACTTAGTAATATGCATCTAAATTTCTCCCATGTCTTTGCTTCATTAATTTTTAAATGTTCAAGCCATCTTCTACTTCTGGGGGGGGAAGGGAAGGAGATCGTGTAGG
>NW_006774995.1:2129667-2143319 GCF_000442215.2 Lipotes vexillifer
TGTACTAGGAAAAAATGCCTATGGATGTAAGACAGACATATTTTCTAATTTTAAGAATATTACCTGGACACCATTTCTCAGTTTACCATGAGGTACTCAAAATCTATTCTGAACAACAAATGCAAACGGAAGATGCCCCACTGCTCCCTATGAGTGGGGGAAGGATAGGAAAAGGAAGGGTGAAATCATTTAAAGCATGGCTCTGTGATGACAGATTTCATGCAATGAACTCATATGAAGTTTTGCTTCTTAGGGCCAGGTGGGCTCCAGTTTGCAGTAAATATAGACTTAAATGATGGTGTTCAACTGCACGGTTATTATCTTCACTTTAAAAAAATAAGAAAGAAAATATAGAAGATGCATGGGCTGTTCTTGATTTAGCATTATGATACAATTGAGTTTTTTTGGGTTTATTTGTTTTTTGGGTTTTGCCAGTCCCTGACAAAGATTCTCTCCTTGACCAAACTCTAATCAGCCTCCTTTGAGCCCTTTTTAAACTAGGCCTCGACTTTTGGACTTCCCTATTTGTCTCTCCATTGCCCAATTTTAGCAAGAATCCTAAGTCAGTTTAACCCACACTTGATATCTGATCACCCTCAATATCTAATTAAGTTCTTATCCTCCAATATCCCACTGGTGGGGTCTGGTCACCCTCCTTGCCTTCAGTGAGAATCCTGGTGGCCAGGTTTAGCCAGAATCTTCCCTTACCCCTGATGTTTCCTCTTAGTAATTTTCTATCCACTGACCCCACCCTGCTCCTTGGCCATAAATTCCCACTTTTCTTTGTCGTATTTGGAGTTGAGCCAATCTTTCTCTCCCACTGTGAATCTCCATTGCAGTGGTCCCCATGCTTATCGCAATGGTCCCCCTTGAATAAAGTCTCCCTTATCGTTCTTTAACAAGTGTCATGAATTTTAAACCTCCTCCTTGGAATCAGGAGATTGTGCTGCTTGCTAAAGACCCAAGATGGCTTGTGCTGTGTCATGCCTTCTCCTTAACTGTCACAATCTCTGGATACGCTGGCTGGTCCACTCTCAGTTCCTGTCCCTGCCTGACCTACTACCAGCTCTATGCCTGAGATCTCCTTGCTCCTGTTGAGGTGAAGACACAGCACCCATGGACTGACTGGGCCTGGAGAGAAAAGCCAGATGAAGCTTCTCTGGCCAGACCTGAGATGGCATGACAACTTCCGAAATCTATTTGTTGGCATTGAGCACCTTAGGCTCAGACCTTTGAATGTTCCCAGTGGTCTCATTCAGATTGCTTTTAGAATCTGCTTAAACCATTGTGTTTCAAGTGTCCCAGGCCCTGTGGTGCAAGCGTCTAGGTTTGGCAGGTGGGCTGGCTTAGGTCTAGGACTGTGCTGGGGACTCAGGGTAACACGCTCCTTGGCCATTTTCTCCCGCAGCGCAGCCAAGGTGCTGAGCCTCTGCCTGGCCTGAAATCCTAAGGACATCTTTCTCGTGCAAAGTCAGCCTCTGTTGAGGTCCTGAGACCCGCTTCTCAGAACTAGGTTCTTGCCTCCTGCTTTGTGTCCACTCTCTGCTTATAAGTCTGATCTGGCAACTGAGTCCTTGTCTCATCTTCCGCCAGACTGGAGCTCCTGACTCCTTCCCCTGCTCAGGACCCATGGACCTTCAGGGATTTTTTGGTCAACCTCTCTCATCGGCCTCATGCCCAGATATCCTGGGACCAGAATCCTGCTCCTGAGTGTTGGACTAGGTTTGGCCCCTCGTTCCAACATTATCCCCTCCAACCTTCTTTACACAACCTCTAGAGTGACTTTCTAAAGACAAATATGTGATCCTATCACCATTTGGCTTAAAACACTTCAAAGCTTCGTCATTGCCTTTGGAAAAAGTTCAAAGGTCAAGATGTGGAAGCCCCTCACCAGACTGCAGTATGGCAGTGAAAAGCATAGACATTACAGTCAGACTGCCTGCCTTCAGATACTGCCTCTGTCACATATTACCTGTGTGCCCTTGCTCTCCGGGACTCAGTTTCCTTATCTGTAAAATGGGGATAAGATATTTATTCATGGCAGTGTCATGAGGATTAAATGAGTTATACCTAAAGCATTTGTAACAGAATCTGGCACATGATAAGCATTATATGTTTTAACTGTTGTTATCACTCAAGATTAGGTCTCCAGCCATCCATTTTTACCATATACTCCATTCAGAGAATTTCTCTTGAACATGTCCCATTTTATATTTTTATCTGTGAATGTGCAGCTCCCCTGCACGAAATACTTTTCCAGTTTTTTCAATTAGTCTAACTTCTACTTCTTTCGAGCCCAGCAGGATTTCATCTCAGGAGAAGCTTTCCTCTGACTCCCATATGATTTAGATGAATCTCCCATAGTGCACCTGCAACACCTAGCATCACACTTATCACACTGTCTTTTAATCTGTAATTTACATATTGTTTCACTTGCAGGACTAGAAGCATCTCCAGAGGCAGGGAGGCTTGACAGTGTTTGCAGAGAGTAAATACTCAGTGACTGAATCCCATTGCTTGTGAAGCTGTGATTACAACCCTGGTCTCCCTGGCTATCACAGGAGCCAAGCCTGACTGTGCTTTAGTGGAAGCCCCGAGTAGTTGGAGCCAGGGCCACAACAGGGCTATGCAACTCAGTCTCTGGGTGGTGATGACTCATCGCTGGGGCTTTACCTTCCAGAGTTTCTTCTCGTAGATGGGAGCTCCTAAAATGTCTTCCCTTCCACTGGCTCCATAATTCCAGCACTACCTGCCAACTTTGAGGAAGACATGCTCTACTCTGGGGACAAACTGCTGAACAAAGAATTTCTTGCTGCAGAGTGTGTGATGGAAACATAATAAGAAATGTATGTTTGGTCTCTGACCCCTGTTCCTGACACAGAGCATCTAAAACCCTTGTAATTCCTGAGTGATAGGGGCATAGGAACCTTTTTGGTTATGACTGGTCTCAGTCCCTGGTTCCTGACACAAGGGCTTCTAAGACCCTTGGAATTTCCAGCATGCAAGAGTGTCTTTTCGTATGTTAATGAGGTGACTGGTAACTGGAAGCCCCTAGAGGGCTTCAGGATAGGGGGCTGGTTGCCAGGAGAACCAGCCTGTGATTGGAGAGTTAGAAACTTCAGCTCTCTCCCTCCCCACCTCTAGGGAGGAGAGAAGGGCTGGAGATTGAATTCAATCACCAGTGATTAAATCAGCCCTGTCTGTGTAATGGACCCTCCATAAAAACCCTAAAAGAAGGGGTTCAGAGCACTTCCAAGTTGGTGAACACATCGAGATGCTGGGAGCATAGTGTGTCTGGACAGGGCTTGGAAGCTCTGCACCCCTTGCCACATACCGTGCCCTATGTAGCTCTTCCATTTGACGGCTCCTGAGTTATAGCCTTTATAATAAACCGGTAATAGTATGTAAGGCGTTTCCCTGAGTTCTGTGAAGCTGTTCTGGCAAATTACGAACACAAGGAGGGGCTGGTGGGAACCCCTAATTTATAGCCTGTTGGTCAGAAGTGTGGGAGGCCTGGATTTGCAATTGGTGTCTGAAGTCCTGGCGGGGTTCGGGGGTGCAGTCTTATGAGACTGAGCCCTTAACCTGTGGGGTCTGCACTGACTCTGGCTGCTCGTGTCATAGTTAAAGGGTGGGACACACGGCTGGTGTCTGGAGAGTTGTATAATTGCTTGATGTGGGACTTCCCACTCCCCCAACACACACACACACACACACACACACACACACACACACACACACACACACACACACACAATTTGGTGAGTAGGGAGCAGAGGAACAGTTTTCTTTTTTGTGACCATAACTGACACAGTCTAAAGAGATGATCAGAGAGTCCAAGAAGAATACCCTGACTGGCAGAGACTTCTAGGTACCTAAAAGTATCTATTTCCCCTTTTACTTAGTAATTTATTCAGAGTTGCAATGAATCCAACCGAAAGACCACATTTTCCACATATGTACCTTGCAACTAGATGTGACCATATGAGTAGATTCTGACAAGGGCGTTTTATGCAAAAGTGTTGGTTGATACTTCTGGCAAGCCTTTGTAGAAGGGGAAGAGTGTAACCTTCCTCATCTGTCCAGCTCTTTGGAATGTGCTTGTGAGGGCTGCAGCTATAACAGCCACTATGGGGCATGAGGCCGAGGCCCACAGCCTAGAGACGGAATAGAAAGCTAAAAGGAGCCTGAGTCTCTGACTGCCATAAAGCCACCTTAGCAGCCCTCGTCTGCCAACCTCTGGCTTTTGCCAGGGCTCTTTTTGATTTTCTGTCTCATGCAGCTAAACCTAATCCAGCTGATCTCGTGTGTAACTCATTCTTGTCAGAGCATGGTCACATGAAAAACATCTGGGTGAATTTGGACCATGTCTCAAAATCAAGCCTCAAATGGACGGTCTAGTCTACTCTGGGAGTCTGCATATTCCCAGGCTGTGGAAACCTTTGGCCATCTCCTACCTCCTGCGCACACTCCTTGTGATTCCTGACGCCTCTGCCTCCGCTCTCTGCTTTCTTCTGACCTTCCCTTGGATTTGACCTCCTGTCTGTCATAGACCCTCTGCTCAGCTTGTTTCACCACCGAGCTCTACAGCTCCAACCCTGCCTCTCCCTGATTGTGTCTACAGCCCTTAGATACTCTCTCTGTACTGACAAGTAGAAACAGCATGAAGAGTGAGAGAGAGACTTCTAGAAGCTCTGCTAACAGGAATTTTTTCTCTTCCACCAGCCCATGGGACCCGCAGTTTTACATGAGTTTTATATTTAAGGTCACTGTGTCACACCTCTCTGACAGACACTTCCTGGGCTGGGAGAGCCCCAGGGCCAGCCGGCCCTTTGGAAGGTACTGTGAGAGGCTGGGGGTGACTCTTTCATGCCAGCCTGCTGATTTACAAGGGGAACCATTCTGCAGCCATCTTAAAGAGGCCCTAAATTGAAGGAAGGCCACAGCCACCTGGCTGTGCGCCGTCAGCATGATCCCTGGCATCCCCGCCTCACCCTTGGGATATTTCCTCTCCCAAAGCTAACTTTAATCACCGGCTTAATTAGAGTCTCTTAGAGATGATTACATCTTTCTCTGATGAAAACAGATCCCATCAGACTGAGGGCTGAACACCCTGCTCCCCGCTGCTGCCCACAGCACGACCCCAGTGTGCAAAGTTACAATCGCCTTGTTAGACCTCACACAGGGGAATTTGGGGTCGAGGAATGTGTCTTTCTTAAACTGTTCCCACATCCAGGACTGTATTTTAATTAACCTTCAATCCCAGGCAAGTATGTGATAGCCCTCTTTAAGAGTATCCGTTTGCTGGCTTGGTAGAAATTCAGGGGCTCCCTTTTAAGCCGGCCGGTGTTTCTCAACCTGTGTCCTTGGAAACTGGCCAAACGGCAGCAGCAAGCTTTCTATCTGCTCTCACAAAGATGGCACAAATTGCTACTGTTTCTATGACAACTGATGGCTTTCTTTTTTTTTCGTTTTCTACAAGCTGCCTGTATGATGGACCAGCAGCATGTGGAAGAAATTTGCAAGGCAGAGACTAGCCTGGTAGATTGCTGAAGAAACACAGGCAGAGATTTTATTGTCTTTCCTGGTCCTGGTTCTTTGTCTCTGCCTTCTGTTCCAGTGTTTGCCATGCAAGTCACATAGAAGTAGGAATAATAGCTGCTAGGCTGAGCGAAGAGAGACCCCAGCAATTTGTATGCAATCTCATTTGAACTCTTGGATTTGGGAAGGCAGTTTTGCTTCATTTTTTTTTTTTTTTTTAAACTCTGCTGTTCAGCTTCTTGCACTTAATGAGGCCTTTCGGATGGGAAAACTAGCAAACAGCCAAAGAAGAGTTCTGCCCTTTAAGCAATTGCTTTCTAGATTCTTTACCAGAATACTGTTGTGCTATGAAGGTGAGTTAAGGATCTTTATATTTGTAATCTACGGTGCCTACATCAAACAAACCACACTCTCCGTGTGGTTGCTTTAGCAGTGTCATTTAACATCCTGTGCCATAAAATGAAGAAACTGTAGGAAAAATTAACTGTCTGAGGATAATAATTACCAAATTAGTTAAATAGCTCAGGTCAGTGGTTTGCACTCTGAGGGCTGAATATCTTTGGAAAGACCTTAGTGTCAATGCGAAGTAAGGTAAATCTATTAGAAGATCAGTATTTTCCACAGTCTGAATAAATACAATGGCTCCCATGGATTGGTAATTTTATTTTTCAACTGTGAGTGGATGCTGTTCCAAACAGTGAAATGCAAATTCACTCTAAAAAGTGCCTATATCAGCAGAAGTTTCGGTCATTATTTTCTCAGTCAACAGGTACAAAACAAACACCTGCCACAGTGGGAGAGGACTCTTTAAAAAAAAAAAATTATTTATTTGTTTATATTTAGTTGCACTGGGTCTTAGTTGTGGCTCTCAGGCTCCTTAGTTGCAGCATGCATGTGGGATCTAGTTCCCTGACAAGGAATCGAACCCTGGTCCCCTGCATTGGGAGCGGGGAGTCTTAACCACTGCTCCACCAAGGAAGCTCACAGGAGAGAACTCTTGGCATTTTAAAGTATTAGATGAGAGTTCTTATAGGCAAAGTGTTTGGGGGAACTCATCTATATAGTTTTCCCAGCTGAGTAGTGACGTTCCAAGAACATTTTGGAGGCTGGAGCATCAAACATCTGAAGAGGGGTTTAGAGATGCATAATCTGTCTGGGGAGCAAATACAAAGATCATTCCATGGACAGATTTAGGGACAGAAAGGTTAAGTCTTGGGTCTGAGATCACACAGCCAGAGGGCAGAGTCTTGTGTCTAGTTCTCAGCTGTGATGTAAATTTGGATGCAGGTGATGAAAGGCTTAGGTTAGGGAGAGAAAAAACTCAGATCGTGAAGGGGCTTGCCTTAGACCATGTCTCTGGGTCCTTCCAGCTGTGATATTCTGAGACTTGAAAGAACAAGTGGCTTGAAACTGTCTAAGCTGACTGTTTTTCGAAGCTGAAAGGACAGGAATAAATGCAAAGTTACCCAGGCAAGTGGCACCTGTTCCTGGCTGGGGAACTTGCGGCGTGTGACCTCTGTGGGGAGTTCATTCCACCACGGTGTGGTGGGGGTCTGCCCAGAAGGAGGCTTCATGCCATCCGGAGCCCTCCAAGGTTCACCTTTGTATCCTTATCTCTCTTGGTTCAACTTCTTAGGCCCTTTCGTGCAGTCAAACCCATCTACTTAGAGTGTCAGGTCTTCAAGTTTTTCTCACTCTGTTTCCTCCTAGTGCCAAATGGGGACACATTATAGTAAAATGGAAATACTGATTTAGGAGTTACAGTGCGTCCAGACTATGGCTCTGCTACAGATTAGCTGTGTGACTTCTCTGTGCTTTAGTTGTCTTTTGAAAAAAAATCAAGCTATAAGAACTACTTACTGTAAGTTTTGCAGTATAAACGAGTTAGTGCAGGTACCGCCCTGAGCTGATTGGTACTCACATAATAGGTACTCAGTAAAAGAGTGACTTTCAATGACTAAGAATGTCCCTCTCTACCTGTAACCATTCAACCCGCCCTTTCCTCAAGATTTTGCTGCAGCATCTTTAAAACAGCAAAGCCTTCCCAGCTCATTCTAGCCCACAGTGATCTCTTAGTGTTCTGAACTGTCTAGTTGACTTATTTGACAATTAATCTCGTAACATTTTATGATTTTTTTGTGTGCACAGTTTTGATATCTTTCATATCTTATCTTTTTTAGAAATAGCT
Organism: Lipotes vexillifer; assembly: GCF_000442215.2. NCBI lineage: Eukaryota > Metazoa > Chordata > Mammalia > Artiodactyla > Lipotidae > Lipotes > Lipotes vexillifer. The sequence continues at coordinate 2,137,397 of NW_006774995.1, forward strand.
TTCCTGTGGAATTTCCTCTGCTTGCCTGTATGATTCTGGTACACCTGTGACTGTGGCGTCTATATCCTTCAATCTCTAGTGCTCTGCACAGTGACAGTGTCTTGGTAGGTGTATCAGTAAGAGCTGTTTGATTTAATAAATGCATTTCTAGTGTTGACTGTTGCAGTCCTAGACATGACTGAAGGGATTGTGTTTGGAACATGTAGATAATCAATCATTGGTCCAGGTTTTAAGGTATCTGTTAGAAAGTATTGCTACTCAGAATCTAAGCTCATGGTTATGAAAGAATTGATGGAACTGTGAATACCGAGCCTACCAGCATCCCAGCTCCCTACCAGGGCCATTTGAACACTTCATGTTAGTAATAACGTCCTGGCAGGACAGTGTGGGCTTCCCATGAACAGTTAATTAGGGGGATCAAGTTCATTATATAAAGTGGTTGAGTTTAGAACAAGTTAAATAAGAAGATTAAAATCATTTCAGAGGAAACATTTCATGGGATATTAATACATTGGCTGTAAATAATGAAAGATGAGAGCATTAAATCCTACCAGCAATATATTAACCGCAAGGGAGCTAACTTGTAAATGAGTGCTTTGCTTCTGTCTGAGCTGCATTTTCATTTGCTGAAAGGAATGCTGAGAATGGCTACCAAGGAGTCACCTTTGGTAAGATGTGACGGTAGCTTTTTTTTTTTTTGCAGTACGCGGGCCTCTCACTGTTGTGGCCTCTCCCGTTGCAGAGCACAGGCTCCGGACGCACAGGCTCAGCGGCCATGGTTCACGGGCCCAGGCGCTCCACGGCATGTGGGATCTTCCAGGACCGGGGCACGAACCCGTGTCCTCTGCCTCAGCAGGTGGACTCTCAACCACTGCACCACCAGGGAAGCCCATTAGTGTAGCTTTTAATAGCTGAGTTCTTGTGGACTCATTGCAATGTTTGGGCTTGGATTCTTTAGCAGTGAAAAATAAATGTCCTAGAGAAGAACAAAGATACATTATATTTTTTAAAGAATTAATAACATTCCCTTAATAGAGAAGAAAAATTCACTGCATGCTTTCTCATAGTACACTTTTATGGCATGCCCAGGAGTGGATTCCAAATGTAGGGATTTTACTGGCATCCATGGGTGGTGGTGGGGGAGACAGATGAGGCATTGGTGGTGACAGTTTTCCAGGATCTAGCTTACCTCGTCCCTTTTTGTAACAAGGTGGTACACAGAGTGGGACAGATGCTTGGAGGAGAGGAGCTGGGAGGGAGACAGCTGAGGCCCCAGATTGTTTTCCCTTGCCCCTAATTTGCTCCAGAAATCATCCTGTTGTGAAAGCTGAAGGAAGGGCATAGGGATAAAGAATTGTTAATGGAAAGGCAGAAAAAAAAAATCACTATTGCTCCGTGTGGCTGAGCTTTGACAGTACTTTAAAATGAGAGTTTAAAAGTCTGGTCTTGGGCTTCCCTGGTGGCTCAGTGGTTAAGAATCCGCCTGCCAACGTGCCCTAGAGCCTGTGCTCTGCAACAAGAGAAGCCACGACAATGAGAGGCCCGCACACCGCAACCCACAACCCACAAGGAAAGCCCGTGCATAGCAACGAAGACCTAACACAGCCAAATATAAAATAAATAAATAAATAAATTTATAATAAAAAAAAAAAGGCTGGTCTCTGGAGACTATCAGAAGAACAAGCCGTGTTTTGTGAAATCTGGAATTGGTGGATAAGGGGAGGTTTGAGCTTTCCTTGACATTTACCTGCCTTTTTTATTGACTTCAAATTTGAATTAAATTAATCTTACTTAACCTAGTCTGGCTCCTTACATTTTTGCTAAATATCCCCCAAAATCTCCTTTAATTTTATGGAAAGAGACCTGGACACATGAAGGTAGATTGGTGACTTACTAGGGCTACAAATTAGTATCAGAACCAAAAATAGAATACAAAACTAGATATGAGCAGTTATTTGCTTTAACTATTATCTGTTCTTTGTTAGCACTAAAGAGTTTATTTTGTTGCTAGGATACATTCTGGTCACAATGAATACACTTGGCTTGATTCATTGTCTTGGAGTCTTAATAGTTATTTTATTTCTTCAATTCACAAAATTTTATAATTCATCATGAGTGTTTTAGGCAATTAGTACAAATTAGAAAGGTCCTATACACCACAGATTTCCTGCAAGACACTCTTTAGTGATTACAAATCCAGTTTCACTAAATCTTGGTAAGGATAAAGCAATTATCTGAAGTTCATAGGAGACATCACATTTCTCTTATTTTTTTCTATATGGTCCATTAAATCCAGTATTTTTATTTGAATGCCAAATTGCACCTTTTGAATTATACACACCTCAATATGTAGTGATAAACAGAAATTCAGTAGAGTCTTTTTCTAACAATCAGCGAATGCTCTAAACCATTTCTTTGTTCCTTTCCCACAAGAACTGGGAAAGGAACACTTCCAAAACCAACACTCTGTTGCACAGAAATTCTAATACTGCTCTGTTCTGTAATCAGATTTTACTGGCATCTAATGCAACTGGGTTTATGATTCTTTAAAAACAACCCACAATATTAACTGTTTTTTGTTTTCTATCTACCCTTTTGTTAAGGTAGATTTTTTGTTTTTCTCCCTGTGAAGGGTAAAGACAGAATAGTCCAAGCCTATAAAAGCACTAGTGTCATTTAGAATCCAAAATGTGAAAGGTTCAATGTAATTAACACAGTAACAGTTTGCTTCACAGCTTTTTTTTTTTTTGAAATTGACATATCATAGACAGCTGTACTGCTCCTCAGTTTGGTAACATTAATAAACAAGTGCTTGTAATTTAAGAGTAATTATGAATCCATCCATGTGTGATTTTCTAATGAAGTCAAGAAATCAGCAGTTGAGAGGCATTCTTTACTTCTTAATTAGGAAACTAGCAACAAGTTTTTGCTCATAATCCTTCCCATTGTCTTTTTTTTTAATTTTTAAAATGTTATTTATTTATTTTTGGCTGCATTGGCTCTTCATTGCTGCGCCAGGGCTTTCTCTAGTTGCCGTGAGCGGGGGCTACTCTTTGTTGTGGTGCACAGGCTTCTCATTGCGGTGGCTTCTCTTGTTGCAGAGCCCGGGCTCTAGAGCACAGTCTCAGTAGTTGTGGCGCATGGGCTTAGTTGCTCCGTGGCATGTGGGATCTTCCTGGGCCAGGGCTCGAACCAGGGTCCCCTGCATCGGCAGACGGATTCTTAACCACTGTGCCACCAGGAAAGCCCCCCATTGTCTTGCTCTTATGTAATGGTATGATAAAGTCATTGCATTTAGACAATGCTGAATTTGACAGCACAGTACTTAGAGCTATGAAATCCTTTTCTCTGTGACTTTCAGAAGCAATGCTATTAATCATGAAATATATTTGCATTTGGCAGAAATAAAATGCTTTGAGATCCTTGGATAGAAAGTGCCATAGAAAATTATAGCACATTCCATTCTCTAATAATTTTTTGAGAGAGACAAGTGATAAGTATTATTGGATTCATTTTCCATTTAGAAACATTTGACAATGTAACTGACTTCCCCAAAGCCACACTGTAAGAATGTAAAAGAACTTAGGTGTTGATTCTTGACACCTCCAAAAGACCATTAGAATAAACTATTGCTCAAACAAAGGTGAGTTTATCACTTACTGAAATAGGGAGAACACCCCCTTGATAATGTCTAGGATGCAAGAAGAGAGAGGTCAGAGGCAGAAATTCACAGCATTTGAAAGTCTGATTGAAAGTAGGTGGAATTTCCATAAGGGGATCTGATTGGGATCAAGCGAAGTTCAAGTTCAATATTTAGGATTGGTGGATCAAGTGTTTACACCCTTTACACTCTTATTTTCCTTGGCAAGAATTTTCTGGAGCAAATAGTAGAGGCACACTGATGTAAGAACCTTAGTTCTTAGTCCTGATAATTCAGCTCTGGGAGTGTGGGCCCATAGATTCCTGATTAGATTAGTTCAGAATTTATCCATCTATCCACCCATCCATCCACTACCATCTACCCATCCAACCAACATTCTTTAAGCACCTACCGTTTGTAAGGTGTTATGATGAATAGTAAGGATACAGAGGTGAATGACAGGGGTTTTGCCCTTGAGAGACTCACAGTCTAACAGGATTGACAGGTATTTTAAGATATGATTATAATAACAAATGTACAAAGGGAGAGATAAGACAAGAAATATCAATTCCTGCCCAGCTGTGAAGGGCTTCAGATGTAATGCTCAGGGGATCTGGCTTTATTTGATAGGCCAAAGACTTTCAGCCTTGGCTGGACTTTAATGGCACCTGGAGATTAAAACCAAAAGAATGATGGTGCTACCCCAGACCAATTAAAGTCAGAATATCTGGGACAGGGCCTGGACATTTAATGCCCTGGTAATTCTACTGTGCAACCAGGATTTAAGAACCCTGCCAGTGTGATTGGGGCACCATCAAGGTTTTCAATGGAGACAATAACCAGTTTTGAAGTGGGTATAAATGCTAGTGACAATAAGAAGATTGGAGCAGCTGGAAACAAAGAGAACAGATGATTCTTACAGTATGTGAGGCAGAGTCTGAGTAGAGGCAGTGGCCGGGGCTGCAGAAGTGGACAATTCAAGAGGTATTTGGGAGTTATACTTGGTGCCCCTCTGATTAGATACATCAGCCCTTCATTTTCGCCATAGCATTGAGCAAGAACATATAGTAAGTGCTCAAAAATACATGAGCTGATGGGGCTTCCCTGGTGGGGCAGTGGTTGAGAATCTGCCTGCTAATGCAGGGGACACGGGTTCGAGCCCTGGTCTGGGAGGATCCCACATTCCGCGGAGCAACTAGGCCCGTGGGCCACAACTGCTGAGCCAGCGTGTCTGGAGCCTGTGCTCCGCAAAAAGAGAGGCTGCGATGGTGAGAGGCCCGCGCACCGCGATGAAGAGTGGCCCAAATACAAAAATACCACATCCAACTTTCTCTTTCTAGAAGACAACAAATCGGGGCTTCCCTGGTGGCGCAGCGGTTGAGAGTCTGCCTGCTAATGCAGGGGACATGGGTTCGTGCCCTGGTCTGGGAAGATCCCACGTGCCGCGGAGCAACTAGGCCCGTGGGCCACAACTGCTGAGCCAGCGTGTCTGGAGCCTGTGCTCCGCAAAAAGAGAGGCTGCGATGGTGAGAGGCCCGCGCACCGCGATGAAGAGTGGCCCCTGCTCGCCACAGCTAAAGAAAGCCCTCACACAGAAACGAAGACCCAACACAGCAAAAATTAATTACCCCCAACATCTTAAAACAAAAAAACAAAACAAAAAATCTCGCCTCTGGATGTCTTCTCTGTCTCGCTATCCCCTTTACCCTAGAGTTTGGCCCATGATTCTCTACTCAAAGAAGATCTTATAATAAAAAAAAAAAAAATACATGAGCTGAACTGAACATTGAAACTTTATTTGATGCTTAGTATGTCAACTATAGCATAGGAGAGGGCAAAACCAGTCTGCTGTGGCTTTGTGGAAAGAGTATGAGACCAGGGGTTATGGTCTTGCTTTTGATCATTTATCTGCATCAGGTAAGTCCCTAAATGGCTCTAGGACTCAGTACAATGAAGACCATGGTTTCCTCTCTGTAATCTTCCCAGGGATGTTCTATGAACAGATGAGATCATTGCTGTGAAAGAATGTTGAACATTAAAAAGAAGTGGTAACAAAACGAGGCCCAGGGAAGCCCCCTAAACCCAATATGCAAAGACATCCCTGTGATGGGGATTTTTTTTTTTTTTTGCAGTACGTGGGCCTCTCACTGTTGTGGCCTCTCACTGTTGTGGCCTTTCCCGTTTCGGGGCACAGGCTCTGGACGCGCAGGCTCGGTGGCCATGGCTCACGGGCCCAGCCACTCCACGGCATGTGGGAACTTCCCAGACCAGGGCATGAACCCG
>NW_006774995.1:2145328-2153488 GCF_000442215.2 Lipotes vexillifer
TCCCGTTGCGGAGCACAGGCTCCGGATGCGCAGGCTCAGCGGCCATGGCTCACGGGCCCAGCCGCTCCGCGGCATGTGGGATCTTCCTGGACCGGGGCACGAACCCGTGTCCCCTGCATCAGCAGGCAGACTCTCAACCACTGCACCACCGCATCATCCCTGTGATGGGGATCTTAAAGCTGCCACTACTCAAGAAATTTCAGAAAATTCTCCCCTAAAGGCTTGGTCCTTGGACCCTCAGCCCTTGTCTTTGATCCCATAGCTCTTGTCCTTCACATCTTCTGTGGTGCCCCTGCGCATCATCCCTGTGATGGGGATCTTAAAGCTGCCACTACTCAAGAAATTTCAGAAAATTCTCCCCTAAAGGCTTGGTCCTTGGACCCTCAGCCCTTGTCTTTGATCCCATAGCTCTTGTCCTTCACATCTTCTGTGGTGCCCCTGCCCCTTAGTTCACAGGCAGCAGGCAGTGTTTGGGATAGGCATAGTGCTACAGAGGTAAGTAACCCATTACGATATGCCAGGTCGTTGCTAATGGTTTCTTGCATTATTCAGTCCTCACAACCAAAAGAACAATAGCTAATGCACAAATTCTGTAGTCTTCTTCTATTGATTATAGCATGACATAGTGTGACAGCCCTCACAGAATAAACTAGCAAATCCCCTACACAACTGTGTGAGAGAGCCATAAAAGTGGGATTTATTTGATCCTCATAATAATCCTATAAGTCACACACTATTGTTGGACCATTCTACAGATGCATAAACTGAGGGATTTCTCTCTAGGCTCTAGTTTTTGCCTTGGAATCAGGTTCCCACTCTTTTTGATACCATTTCAAGCCTTACCCTGGTGATTTTTTTGTATTCTGCCCAGATTATGAAATTTTCACCCTACCAACTTGGCTCTCCTGGAGTACAGTCTCCTCCAATTATCCTTCCTAAAGTGGTTGCTGCTTTATGGACTTACACAAACTACTTTATAGAGTTTTCCAAATGTTCACAACTCCTCTTACTTAAAATAGTTTCCTCACTCAAATTAGGGAGGAATGTCAGTTCAGGGTGTTTTCGTTCTTTCCTCCACACAATTTCCCTACCTCTGCTATTCCTTCATCAGGACTTTACCTAACCTGAGAGGTAAGTCCAAGGTCACCATGGCAAGCACAACTTCCTGGCATCTGGACCTACTCAATAGCAGTATTAATATATCCTGCAGCCCTCAACACAATGCAAAGCAGTCATACCTCTGGAAGGCAGCTGTGTAAGATTTTGTAGTGTGATGGTTCATTATATGTGTCAGCTGGACTGGGCAGATATTTGGTCAGACATTATTTTGGGTGTGTCTGTGAGGGTGTCTCTGGATGAGATTAACATTTGAATTGGTAGAGAAAGCAGATTACTCTCCCTAATGTGGGTGAGCCTCATCTGATCAGTTGAAGGCCTGAATAGAATAAAAACGCTGAATAGGAGAGAATTCCTTTTACCTGGCTGTCTTTGAGTGGGGTCATCAGTTTTTTCCTGCCTTTGCATTCAAACTGAAATATAGGCCCTTCTTGGGCCTCTAGGCTGCAGGCCTTCAGGCTGGAACTATGCCGCTGCGTCTCCTGGGTCTTAGTTTGCCAACTGCAGATTTTTGGACTTATCAGCCTCCAGAATTGTGTAAGCCAGCTCTTTATTTTCTCCCTCACTCTGTCTGTCTCTCTCTCTACACACACACACACACACACACACACACACACAAACACACACACACACTCCCTATTGGTTCTGTTTCTCTCGAGAACCCTGGCTAATACATAGTAGCATTAGTATTTCCCAGTTTTATGGCTCCCTCACACTGATGTGGAGAAAATTTCCTAGCTAACTTTATGGGGCTGTTAACACTATGTCTTGTCATGGTCAGTAGCAGAAGGTTACAGAATTTGTGCATTAGCTATTAGTCTTTGGTTTCAAGTTAGTACTCTTGGTTTTGAGGGCCAGAAACCCAACTTTATCTTAGGCATAAAGATACGTTTATTGACTCATGACGTTCAAGAAAGGGTTGAACAGTTCTCATTTGGACTGGCTGTCTCTGCACGATTGAAAAAAATAGCTGTCCACAGATGCCACGTTTTATATCTAATGACTTCTATCCTCAGTGAAGGACTCCCTATTATAAATAGAAAGATTCTAGGAATAGACTTGAATTGGCCCAGATTGGGGCAGGTGCCTACCCATGTTCCAATTAATTATGTCTAAGGAAAGGCAGCTATGAGACTCCATTTCCAGCTATCTGAGAGAGAGTATTCCTCTGGACCCTAGTCACAGGAGTCATCATCCTTACAGGATGGAGGGGTGGTACCAAGTGACCATATCACCCAGACCTACTATTGTATGAGTTGTAGGAGGGAGAAGTCACCTGGAAACCTTTATGCTGTCAAGTCACTTGTTCAGGATCACGGCTTGAATTTATTGTCCTCTTTCTCATGAGCCTCTCATCTTGTCATGCCTGAGGTCCCAGTTTACTGCAGTCCCTGAAGAATTCCCAGGGTCTATAGGCAACCTTTGTTTTCCTAAGGACATGTATTCTCATGTCATGCTGTTGATCTCAAACCCCACAGCTTCCCTCCTCTTCTTCTAAATTCTCTCACTGTGTCCTCTGGGACTCCTGATCTGTGATCAACAGACTCTGTTTGTAGATGAGCATTCCTTTCATCTCCGTGCCTTAACTGAAACCTAGTTTGTCCCCTTCTAACACATTTCCCCTGAAACCCTCTCTAGTGGAGGCTGTTTTCTTTTCTTGTTTTTTTTTTTCTCTCTCTCATGCCCCATGAGAGGTAGTAAGCATGCTCCTTACTTCTCATGGTCATATTTAAATGATTTCTTCTTCTTTCTTATTCAAAGCCCTAAGCTCCTTTTATCTTATGACCATCAGCTACACCACCCACTAACACTTTCTTTTTTTTTTTTTTTGCGGTACGCGGGCCTCTCACTGTTGTGGCCTCTCCCGTTGCGGAGCACAGGCTCCGGATGCGCAGGCCCAGCGGCTATGGCTCACGGGCCCAGCCGCTCTGCAGCATGTAGGATCTTCCCGGACCGGGGCACGAACCCGTGTTCCCTGCATTGGCAGGCGGACTCTCAACCACTGCGCCACCAGGGAAGCCCATGACTAACCCTTTCTGAAGCTGTCTTTTACTGACTTCTTGGTCACTCATTCACTGAAGACTTTAACTCCTTGATCATCGTTTCCACCGCCATTTCTGCTTCTTGCTGTCTTTCTTCTCCCCAAACATATTGCATAAGCATTTACTTCATCTTCACTGTCATCACAATAACCCAAGACACTAATATCTCTTGCCTGGACCTCAGCAATAGTTTCCTAAATGGCCTGTCTAAAATCAATTTTTTCTCCCAGCAGCTAGAGTAGTCTTTCAAAAATGGAAATCAGGGCATGCCACCATTCTGCCTCCACTTAGCAGACCGAAGACCTCTCAATGACCATGAGTAGTTCTTAGAAGAAAGTATAAACTCCTTTGCCATAGGCTTTAAAGCCCTGGGTGATTTGCCTCCTAGCAGCCTCCCCAGCCTCATCCCACAGTATGTGCCCACTAACCACCACCTCCCAACCACATTGCTCTTATTTGCCTTCAAGAAGAAAAGTTCTTGTACCTCTAGGGCCTTAGCATGTGCTACTGCTTTAACCTGGAATTCTCTTTCCACTGAAGTTATCCCACAATCTCTTCACAGGGTTGGCCACTTCTCATTTTTTATGTCTAAACTCCAATGTCATTCCTCAGAGAGGTCTTCCCTGGCCAGTCTGCTTTTTCCTCCTGTCACTAGTCTGTCACCTTGCCTTGTTTATACATTTTATAGCAAAACTCTCACAATCTATCATTATTTTAATTACTGTAAGATCCATGAGGGAAGATATCATGTCTGTCTTTTTTCAGTTCTGCAGTACTTATCCAGGTCCAAGAAGTAGAGTGTGTTGCATAAATGTGTGTTAAATATACTACTTATTGTCTACCTACCATGTTCCTTTTAATTAATATGCTTTATCATATGTTCTCTGAGAACAGAGCCCAATGTTAGGTACATGGAAGGATACAAATAAAGTGGTGTTATTGGTCCTATATTATAGCAGCTTGGACACGTCTTTTTACCTTTCTGGACCTCATCTACTTTATAAATTGAGAGGGTTCGACACAAAAAAAGAGTACAACCTTTTATTCCTTCTACACATTTATGGTCATAGCACATTCCCATTAGTAATTTCTCTCACTGAGCACAGTGACAATTGGGGAATTGTTCAATGGATTCTCCAACCCTTTGCCTCAAAATAAATGGACTCAGTAATCCCTCACAGCTTCCAGAACATTTATGCAACATTTGTGACACCTGCCTTCACACAGAGCAGTTGTGTGAGTCCTCCCACAGCCATTCTGGGATACTTGATCACACATTTTAAAATTTTTTTAATAAATTTATTTATTTTTGGCTGCGTTGGGTCTTTGTTACGGTGAGCGGGCTTCTCATTGCGGTGGCTTCTCTTGTTGCAGAGCACGGGCTCTAGGCACATGGGCTTCAGTAGTCGTGGCGCACGGACTCAGTAGCCGTGGCTCACGGGCTCTAGAGCGCAGGCTCAGTAGTTGTGGCGCATGGGCTTAGTTGTTCCACGGCATGTGGGATCTTCCTGGACCAGGGCTCGAACCTGCGTCCCCTTGCATTGGCAGGCGGATTCTTAACCACTGAGCCACCAGGGAAGTCCCTGATCACACTTTCAATGGCAGAAACATAAAATATGATGAAATACATTTAAAACACTTCTTTATTAAACACATGATTTATTAACTGATCTTTACGTGCTGGATATTTTGCTAGGCTCCTTGGAAAGAGTGGTGAACAAAAGCAGATCTAGAGCTTGCTCCTATGGAGCTTTCGGGCAGGTGGGTGGGATAGACATTGAACAAATGAATGCACTAGTGGATGTGTAGTTATAAGCATAGCTAAATTCTCAAAGGAAGAGTGAGTTTCTGTGAAAATGTAGAACAAAGGAGCCTGACTTAGACTGGGGTGGCAAGGAATCTTCTGGGAGAAAGCGGTGGTTTAGCTGAAGCATCAAGGATGCGTGGGCTGGAGGTGGGGGTGAGGAGAGGAAGAGAGCATTTCACGCAGAGGGGGTGGCGTGTGCCATGTCTCTCCAGTATAAAGAAATTGCTGAACTCCAGGAATGAAGGAAGGTGTCAGTGAGGTTGGAGATTAGAGAATGAGGCAGAGGATGGTATTATTTGATGCTTTGTTTTTTTTGACATGGATCATTTTTAAAGTCTTCATTGAATTTATTACAATATTGCTTCTGTTTTTTATGTTTTGGTTTTTGGGCCATGAGAAATGTGGGACCTAAGCTCCCCACTCAGGGATCGAACCCACACCTCCTGCACTGGAAGGCGAAGTCTCAACCACTGGACCACCAGGGAAGTCCCCTATTTGATGCTTTGAAAGGTGGGCAGCAGCCAGAAATGCAGGGCCTTGTGGTCCACAAGGAGACTTTCAATCCTCAATTTATGATTTGTGGGAAGTCAATAATGGTGTTTATCATGGTGTTACCATCATCAGACTTTGGTTTTGAAAATGTCATCCAGGCTGCTACGTGGAGAGTGTGCTGGAGGAGGGTTAGAGTGTCAGGAGACCAGTTAACAGTGGGCCATTTCAGAAGACTTTGCAAGAGAAGGAGTAACGTGGGTTAGGGGAGTGGCACTGGATGCGGGTCAGCAGTGGGCGTATTTGAGAAATAGTTAAGCAAGGATTCTGGTTCAGTGCCATATAGTTCTCCAGGTGGAGAACACTGGAATAAGATTAGGTTTTGGGGGCAGATAAAGAGTTCAGTCTTGTACAGGTTGAGACCGAGATGCCTTTAAGCCGTTCAATTGTCAGTTTCAGAATGGGAGTTAGACATACTGTTTGCAAGCTCAGAAGAGAGGTTTGACCTTGAGAGTCTTAGGGTCTAGAACTGTTAGTCAAGGGCATAGGTCTGGATGAAATTGCCTGAGAAGAGAACAAAGAATAAGAAAAGAATGTGGTTGAGGGCACAGTCTTGAGGAGATTTATCACAGGGTCTGTTAAAGGCAAAAAGAGCAAAGCAGGCAAAGAGATCAGAGACCAGTAAGTTTACAGGTGTTAGTTTTAGTGAGTGGGAGGTGAGAAACGCAAACTGGGTTTAGACAACTCTTTCAAGCGATTAGCTATAAAGGGAAGCAGAGGAATTAAATGCTGTAGAGTAACAAGAGAATTTTTTTTTAAGATGGGCTGATCTTGAGCGTGTATAACTGTTGATGGGAAAGATCCAGTTGAAAGGGAGAAGTTGACTTCTGTAGGAAGGAAGGTTTCAGAGATGGGTGAGAGTAAAGGCTCCAAAGCATGGAACTGGCCAGGGAGGAGGGCCGTCTCCTCTAAGAGAAAAGAAAGAACGAGGCAGAATATGGGTTACATGTTGGGGAGCTCACTGGTTATTTCTTCCTCATAATTATTTACTCTTCTAAATTCTTCCCCCAGTCATTTTGCTTTTCTTTTTCTTTTAAAGAACAGTCACAGCATCCTTAAACCTTCCGTTTCCTTCATTTTGCTTTCCAACAGTTGCATTAAGATTTTCCTTTATTCGGATTCTCGTTCATAACCCCTTACATAGGACTGAGGTAAATTGCTTAATACCTCAAAATTAAACCATCTAACCAAATATTTATGCTGTTTTCAAAAGGATACAGGATAAAAAATGTATATAACTTCTTCAGAAATTGTATATACATAAGTGATTAAAATGCTGTATTTGTAATCAGTACCTTTAGTTTCTAGATTCAAATAAGCAGTCTTGCTGGTTGCAGAGAAAGCAATTAAACAGGCAACTTTATTGAAAGCAATTGTGAGTTTGGGAAGGGACCAAGGAAATAGAAAATTGTGTAATTTCAAATATATAGTAACTCAATCCTTTGTGTTGGCTAAGTCTCTTTAACCTTCTGTGACAGAAAACATGCCTAGAATTCTAATTACTATGGTGTCCAAAAACTGTCAGGTATACAATCCAGCCAGAACATTATTTGCAATGTGATTGCTGGGCAATTAATCAGCTGCATACTGAGGTGAGCCATTTTGTTTCCAAGACAACAAAGAGTCGTAATATTATCAATCCAGTTGCTTTGGCTACCCTAATGGTGAAATTAGATTGATGGAGCATGATCTGACAGTTGTTTGGTGATTCCCTATTAGTCTTGGCCTTCCCACTTTAGGGCTAGTTGTACATAATCACCAAATCTCTGTAGTCAAGGTAAACCCTTTCTGCTGATCATCTTAATGGAGAAGATGTTTTAATTCTAATATCATTTCCTTTTTCCAACTTCAATATCTGAAAAAAAGCCTGCAAAATAGAATTCATGGAGTAGAAATGTCCTGTCTCTCAGCTACTCTTCATCTTCATCACCAATTCGCATACACTTTCCTTTTAAAAAGTGACCTGAGGGGCTTCCCTGGTGGTGCAGTGGGTAAGAATCTGCCTGCCTATGCAGGGGACACAGGTTTGAGCCCTGGTCCAGGAAGATCCCACATGCCACGGAGCAACTAAGCCTGTGCACCAAAACTACTGAGCCTGTGCTCTAGAGCCTGTGAGCCACAACTACTGAGCCCGTGTGCCACAACGAGAAGCCACTGCAATGAGAAGCCCGCACACTGCAATGAAGAGTGACCCCTGCCACAACCAGAGAAAGCCTGTGCACAGCAACGAAGACCCAATGCAGACCAAAATAAATAAATTTACTTTTTAAAAATAAAAAATGACCCAACTGCAAAAAACAATTACTCAGGGAGACACCTGATTCCACCCCCTTTCTACTCTTAACCAACCAGGCAATACATTTCCAAAGAGTTCATCTGTTTTTTTTTTTTCTTTAGTGTTCTCTCAAGCATCCAGTATATGTGCTGGGTAAAGTGTCAGGTTCTTTCCTACCTGTCCTTATACTTTTACAGTTATGCTGACCTGAGAGATTGTTCCTGAGTGCAATGGCAAGCCCCATTAGATGGTTATCATGTTTTCTCCATTCCTTTCAGGTGACTGTATGTAAGTACATCAAAAACCAACCAGTGAGTCTGTTGTTTGCTGGCTCTGCAATCAGCTCCAAGTTTGGTGGTGAGGTAGGGAAA
>NW_006774995.1:2153498-2154613 GCF_000442215.2 Lipotes vexillifer
AGCAGCTGCAAGCCATGTTCCCAATTGCAGCAAGTATGGTATTCAGCAACAGTACCCCTCAAACCCAAGATGAGGACATAGGATCTGGGAAAAGACTTTTCTCCTGATCTGTGAATTTATTTATAGGAAAAGTCTGACAGAATTATATAAACTGAAATCATGGTTATATATTAATGAATAACGTTCAGTAAAATAGTACAATTTTTTGAAATTGAGATTTTCCTGAGACAGTTGGGCAAGGTCTATAAGTTGAAGTAAATCTAGTTTATTTCATTTCATTTCAACTCAGCGAGCATTTCTTGATTACTAATCCTGCACCTGGTACTGTGATAGGTGATGTGAATGCAAATCCCAGCCTTCAAGGGACTCACTGTCTCTTGGGGAAGAAAGACAATTAAACAGCTCCATGACAACAGGATACTTGCTATAATGGAGGAAAGCAAAGGATGCTTTGGGAGCCAAAGAAAGGGAATGTCTAACTGTTGAAGAAGGAGGCATTTTCTTTCAGAGTTTGAAGAGCAGGTGACATCTGAACTTAATCTTGAAGTGATCATTGGCCTAGCTGAGAAAGGAGAGGAGAGATTCCAGGTTTCAGGAAAACATATGCAAAGGCACAGAAGCACTGAAGAGCACTTATGTGTGGAGAATGACAAATCACTGGGGATGGCTGTAGGCTGAAGTTCCACTAGAGTTCATGCGTGGGACAGGTTACCATGATGTGGAGTTGCAGACGAAACTTTCTTGGAAGAGATTTGACTTGAATTTAACTTTGAAAATGGCCATGAGGACGGTAAAGTGAGAGAAGTGGGAATCCTAGATGGGGAAAGAATATAATCAGAGCATCCAGGGAAGGAATGACCTGGCAATTAGGGTAGGCAGAAAGCAAACCAGATTGCTTGGACTGGAGAAGTAGAGACAAACAAGGAAGAGTCAATAGGTATTATCTTGGGTAACAACCTGAGGTTATTGGCGTTGGCTATCTAGAATGGTGTGTTAAGAAGGATTCTGAAATAGACTTTGGGCTGTGGAATGAGTGCTGTGATTGCTTTGTAATGTCTGCTAAAGGCAAGGAAGAGGGAGACATTGGCACACGTGTCATGTATCTGATATTCCTG
>NW_006774995.1:2154623-2168755 GCF_000442215.2 Lipotes vexillifer
TCAATAGAACTTATGAAAAGAAGTGTGTTTATATGATATTCTGGAGAAGGCTTGGAGGCTTGGTTCTTTTTTTCCACTTCTTAGATCATTAAAAAACACTAAGTAGGGCTTCGCTGGTGGAGCAGTGGTTGAGAGTCCGCCTGCCTATGCAGAGGACACGGGTTCGTGCCCCGGTCGGGGAAGATCCCACATGCCGCAGAGCGGCTGGGTCCGTGAGCCATGGCCGCTGAGCCTGCACGTCCGGAGCCTGCGCTCCGCAACGGGAGAGGCCACGATAGTGAGAGGCCCGTGTACCGCAAAAAAAAAAAAAAAAAAAAAAAAAAAAAAAAAAAAAAAACACAGAAAAGCACAAATCACTAAGTAAGTCATTTTTCTTCCCTATGTTTTATTTTCTTTCTTAATCAAAGTCATTTAAAAATACCTTACCTTGGGGCTTCCCTGGTGGCGCAGTGCTTGAGAGTCCGCCTGCCGATGCAGGAGACGCGGGTTCGTGCCCCGTTTCGGGAGGATCCCACATGCCGCGGAGCGGCTGGGCCCGTGAGCCATGGCCACTGAGCCTGCGCGTCTGGAGCCTGTGCTCCGCAAATGGGAGAGGCCACAACAGTGAGAGGCCCGCATAACGCAAGAAAAAAAAAAAAAAAAAAAAATACCTTACCTTGCAAGATAAGGTAGATGAGGCTTTGCTATACACACACACACACACACACAAATATGTGTGTGTGTGTGTAAAATCAGTGTAATGTTTTTTGTTCTTAGAATGAATTCCTGTTAGAAATCAGAAGATGAAACCATTTTTAAGATCAAAAAGAATTTAAGCATTATTTTGTCCAACCATTTTATTTTACAGATGAGAAAACAAGGCTTAAATTGATACTGTGGGCCAGTATAGAGTGAAGTTGACAATGCACTTATCCTGAGATTCAGTCATTCCACACCTAGGTTGTACTCTATAGCCAAGCTTTTGCTGTCATGTCACGTGACAGCAAAATATTCCTCTGAATGCAAATACCAAGCACCCCTAAGATCACACACACAACCTGTTAATGAGACAAAGCTTAGCTTACTGTTTACCACTGACACAGAACTCTGGCAGTATTTGGGAAGGGGAAAGGCAAAATCAGAATTTATTGGGAAATGGGAATTTTAAGGCAGGTACTTCATTGTGGAGCTTGATTACGATTGGGTAAGGATCATGATACAACAGTTCAGGATGATGGAAACAGCAAGGTGAGGATTTTGAGGCATGAGATTCAAAGAACATTAGGGCACCAACTGTCTGCTGAGGTTTTCCATTGAAGAGTTAATGAGTCTGTTGGGAAAATTCTGCCACGAACAATCAATTAATTTGTCTGAGCAAAAGACCCCTGGGAAGTAAAGTAGTGCTAATGTAGTGAAATAACAAAATCATGTTATTGTAAACAGTAAGATCTGATTTCTATTCTCAGTGTCCCAAATGAGCGTGGGAATAGACGACTTTGGTTCCTATTTCACTGCATGCACTGCCATAAACAGGTAAGGCAGCTCATGGAGAGAGTGGACCAGTGAGGGGCTCTGGTCAACCCAGGCGCTGAACTGGACAATCTGAGGGCCGGAGAGATACATCCCTTGGTACACTCTAACAGATTCATGCCCCAAGTTGTCAGCCTCCTGGCTTAGCATCTCTGTCTTAGCAAAAGAAATAAATACAAAAATTTTCATAGCAACATTATTTGTAAGAACATAACATTGGAAAAAATTTCAACATCTGTTGAATGGAGAATGAAAAGATAGATTTTGATATATTCAAATAAAATGGAGTATTGTACAATAGTGAAAAAGAATGTGTTACGGGCTTCCCTGGTGGTGCAGTGGTTGCGAGTCCGCCTGCCAATGCAGGGGACATGGGTTCATGCCCCGGTCCGGGAAGATCCCACATGCCGCGGAGCGGCTGGGTCCGTGAGCCATGGCCGCTGAGCCTGCGCATCCGGAGCCTGTGCTCCACAATGGGAGAGGCCACAACAGTGAGAGGCCCGCGTACCACAAAAAAAAAAAAAGAATAAGTTACAACTACACATATCAATATATGACTCATAAATACAATCTTAAGGGAAAAAGCCAAGTTGCCAAAGAATATATGCAATATTATAACCTTTATATACACAAAACATTCCACGTTGGATAGCACAGACACCTATGAAAGTTATTGTAATAGGGGAGAACAAATCTAACTACATATTGGAGCTGTTTCTTTTACTTTAACCTTTGTATTCTATTGCTTTTGCCACAATTACTAAAGGGATGTTGCTATAAGTTTAAATTACACATAACGGCCCATCTTGGAGAACGCTGCCTCCCATGTAATGAGTGTTAAGCTAAAATACCTTTGTGTAGCTGACAGGAAACGTCTTGAGCAGGTCCACCTGTGAATGGCTGCAGGAAAGAAGAAATTAACACATTCCCACCAGAACCAGGACTTTACTCCCTCCCCATTCAGTATAAAAGAAGCCTGAATTTTAACTCAGAGAAGATGGTTCTTTGGGACACTGGTCCACCATCTTCTCAGTCTGCTGGCTTTCAGAATAAAATCACTATTCCTTGCCCCAACAGCTCATTTCTTGATTTATTGGCCTGTCGTGGGGTAAAGCAGTAAGAGCTTGGACTCAGTAATGGTATAGTGAGATGTGTGTGAAAGATAAACAACAGACCCTGGATGGTGGTCATCTTCTCTATCTGGGAGGGGTGCACAGGGGACTTCAACTTGGATGGTTATGCTATTTTTAAAGTTAGGTGATAATTTCACAGGTGTCCATTGTATTTTATTTTTATGCCTTTTGTATACCTTAAATATTTCCTAAACATTTTTCTTTTCTTTTTTTTTTGCGGTACACGGGCCTCTCACTATCGTGGCCTCTCCCGCTGCGGAGCACAGGCTCCGGACACGCAGGCTCAGCGGCCATGGCTCACGGGCCCAGCCGCTCCGCGGCATGTGGGATCCTCCAGGACCGGGGCACGAACCCGTGTCCCCCTGCATCGGCAGGTGGACTCCCAACCACTGCGCCACCAGGGAAGCCCGAGAGCACGGAGTCTTAACCACTGGGCTGCCAGGGAAGTCCCACTAAAAATTTTTCAAACGTTTAAAAAAATGTTTTAAAAACACTAAGGTGTAGATAAGTGAGTGATTTTCTCAAAACCCAACAAATCAGACAAAGACCTGGGTTTCTGCTTCTCTGAAGTAAAGGGCCATGAACTCTAGTGATGACTCTGTGTGTGTGTGTGTGTGTGTGTGTGTGTGTGTGTGTTCTGGACGCAGGGAGAGGGAGCACATCCATGGTGATTCAGTCAACACGGTTGCTAGCCTCCCAGAGCCACGTTTTTTGTATATGTCATTAACTGTCTTCTACAGAGAGGTTAGTAGGTGCTATCATTGTCTGAGAACAGCTGTCCTGGTTAAGAGTTGGAGATAGATGGGAGTGGATGGCACTGAAAGGGAGATTTGAATCCACCATTATTTTATGAGACAAGATCAACAATTGTCATTGTGAATGGAGAGAGTGATCTAATTTGGGAGCCTAGGGCTATAGGTTGCCTGAGTGACAACTTCTCAAGCCAAAAATCAGGCTAGGGTAACCACAGTTAGGCTGCAAATGCAACATTTAAATAATAAACGTGAATAAAACAAAAAGAAACCCTGGGTCATATTTAAAATTTCACTTAAATGTCCAATAGAAATGCCTGCAGGATTCCTATTGATTTTTTTTAACATCTTTATTGGAGTATAATTGCCTTACAATGGTTTGTTAGTTTCTGCTATATAACAAAGTGAATCAGCTATACATAAACATATATCCCCATATCTCCTCCCTCATGTGTCTCCCTCCCACCCTCCCTATCCCACCCCTCTAGGTGGACACAAAGCACCACAGTGTTTATCAATGCTATTTTAGTTCAGTGAATCTACCACTTAACTTTCTACAGCATAACAAAGGGGAAATAAGTGAGTGTTCCTGCAGATACTGGCTTACAGCCCAGTTTGACATAGAACCTGTGCAGTTAAAGCTCCAGCAAGCTCAGGGTGATTGACAGCACATGAACCAAGCAATTATTTTCAGTATCTCTATACTTTGCAATTACCTTAAAATTTGAAAATGGATAATTAGTTCCTAATTCTTTAGTCAATATCTAAAAGCCTCAGTGTTTGAGCTAGGCTGAGCCTGGCACTGTTAGAACCTTTGAAAATGCTTCAATTAACCTGTTGTATGCCGAGTGACTTAGCTCAAAAAGGTAACAAGTATTTAAACTTACAGTATGTTTAAATCCATTCATTTGATGTATATGGGAGAACAATCTTTTCTTCGACCTTTTCACCTAACTCAGCCCCAATCTTTATACACCATGGAATTATGATGCCTAAGATGCATAATTATGGCTTTGTGGAGGGAGAACATTAGGGTTCTTGGAAGACACAGCAGTACCTTTTATGGAGGGTTTGAACTCAAGGAAGGATAGCACGTGTGAAGTCATGCTTCCTATTCAGGGGCTGTAACCCACAGTGACTTGTAGATTTTTGAGTATTGATAGCAAAAAAAAAAAAAATGAAAATGGTATCTTCAGAATAATGGGCTATATCAAAGTCAAGGTGATTTCGTGAAACAAATGACCAACAAATGAGAGTTATCAAATAAAAATCAGTCAATAAAGTGAAGGCATTTTCTATAATGTTCTTTAGTTAGAATTTTGGTAACAGAAAGGGACTTAGTATATTGTATAATACAACATTTTAGAAATATTTAGCGTTGGTTAACGAAGACCAGCAGTAACATTAAATGCAGAAAGCTTGAAATCCCTGAGCAAAAAATGGTACAATTCATTTGGAAGAAAATACATCACTACTGTGACATTAATTACTAATTTCCAAGTTTCAATTTTTGGTATATGTGCTGCCTGTCAGTGCAAGCCCCTAATTTCCCAGTTGCTTAATGTGGCACTAATAATTTCTAATTTGAAATACGTTCATGTGATTTTATCTTTAAGTAAACAATCTTTTTTTAAATTTATTTATTTTATTTTATTTTTTATTTTTGTCTGTGTTGGGTCTTCGTTGCTGTGTGTGGGCTTTCTCTAGATGTATTGAGCGGGGGCTACTCTTCATTGCGGTGCACGGGCTTCTCATTGCGGTGGCTTCTCTTGTTGGGGAGCATGGGCTCTAGGCACACAGGCTTCAGTAGTTGTGGCACATGGGCTCAGTAGTTGTGGCTGGTGGGCTCTAAAGCGCAGGCCCAGTAGTCGTGGTGCACGGGCTTAGTTGCTCCGCAGTATGTGGGATCTTCCCGGGTCAGGGCTCAAACCTGTGGCCCCTGCATTGGCAGGAGGATTCTTAACCACTGCACCACCAGGGAAGCCCCAAAGTAAATAATCTTTTGAGTGCAATTTACTTTGCACATACTGATTCCTTATTAAAATTTTAAATGAACTTTACTGTTCCCTTCTGTCCCTTTCTCTTTCTTTTTCCTCCCTTCTTCTTTACTGTCTTTCCTTCCTAACCCATCCCTCGTATCCCTCACCCATTTGTTCTTTGGGTTCCGTAACTAAATAAAATCTCAGCTAGCTGACAAATTCATATTTCCCGCAGGTACTTACTCTTCAATGAACAAAGTTGATGGGAAGGTTACAGCAAACGATGGCAACCAGGGACCTGCCTCAACCTGGTTCCCAGGGCCGTTGGTAGCCCTGGGAAGAGAGAGAGCCGTAAAAATAGCTAATATTGTACTTGCCCGTCCTGATGAAAGGGAAAATGTATCTGGATTTGATTTGATGATTTAAAAACTTGCTTTTTCCGCATCTCATTTATGAGGAGACAATTTCATAAGTTTTATATACAAACACAAAACAAAATGTTGTAGAGCCCTGGTTTATCTAACGACCTCTAGTTTGCCCTTTTTCATTAATAAGATTTAATCTAAAAATTGGAACTGAAAACACCTCAGTATTACCAGATGATACAAAAAGTGACTTCTGCTGACAGTGTAATTTCTCCTTGATATTTACTGGGACTCCCTTAATGAATACTAATGCTGTGTTTAGGTCAGAAGATGTAAATCATGTAAGAAAAACCCTGTCGCTTGCCTTTTTTCTAAAGTAGGATACGGATAATCAGTTTTATTTGGTTATGCAGGCTCCAAACTATCGATGACTCAATGTATACTTAATTGAGATTTTAAAGAGGGAATTCAGAAAAAAGGAGAGTTTAGGAAGCTTTTTATTTATTGCTGACGAAAGGTCAGTTTGTATCAGAAATGGGCTTGGCTCGGCATTTCAGATACTTTGTAATCATTTATCTTCTTGTAATTTAAATAGACTGTATTAGAGGCAGAGGACCTGAGAAGTAAATTTAGGTTTTGCAAGAACTAGCACAGTTAAGAGAACAGTGCCTGGAATATGCAGAAGAAACAGTTTTAATAGAATAAGGTTTTACACCCAGATGGAAATCCTACAGTGAATTATCCAGTAACCAGAGTGATCCTTCAAAAATGTAAATACGATTTCCTTCATTAAAACAACTTCTTAGACAAATTGACAACAAGCATGTGTCAAAGTTTAATTTCAAACTTGCCATAAAGGAAGAGGCTTCTGACAAAGCCAGTTCAAAGACTCCTTCTTGGTAGAGATATTTTATATGAATGTTTAATTGGAGACAATAAGACTGTTAGGCTCCTTACAAGATCCCTGTTAGGTAAGTGGGTGGTGGGTAATTCCTTTTCCAGAAAAAATTCTTAATTTCATTAAAATATACCAGAATATTGTTTAAGCATTATTAGGAATGGCACATATTTCCCAGAAAGTGTGGTACATTACATCTCATAAAATCCAAGTTTCATACAGTTTTCTTTCCCATGTCAGCTCCCTGTTTGTAACCTCAAATTAATTGCTTCCCATATTACTCAGGGTAAAATCCAGATCCTTACTAGACCCCATACAGTGCTGATGTCATTTACTACTACTTGACTTCTTCCTTCATGTTTCCTGAATACGCTCACCACGCTGCAGCCTCAGGTCTTTGCCTTGGCTGTTGCCTCTGCCTGGAATGCATGTATCCTATACAACCGCATGGCTTGTCCCTCACTTTTTTCATGTCTCTGTTGAAATGTGACTTCTTTTAGGATCACTACCCTTCCAAATGTAAATTGGTGCAGTCACTATGGAGAACAGTATGCAGGTTCCTTAAAAAACTAAAAATAGGGGCTTCCCTGGTGGCGCAGTGGTTGAGAGTCCGCCTTCTGATGCAGGGGACACACGTTCGTGCCCCGGGCTGGGAAGATCCCACGTGTCGCAGAGCAGCTGGGCCCGTGAGCCATGGTTGCTGAGCCTGTGCGTCCGGAGCCTGTGCTCCACAACAGGAGAGGCCACAGCAGCGAGAGGCCCGCGTACCGCAAAAAAAAAACCCAAAACCAAAAACAAAACAAAACAAAAAAACTAAAAATAGAGTTATCATATGATCCAGTATTCTCACTCCTGGGTATATATATATATGGACAAAATTATAATTCAAAGACACTTGTACCCCAATGTTCATTGTAGCACTATTTACAATAGCCAAGACATGGAAACCACCTAAATGTCTCTCAACAGATGAATGGATAAAGCAGATGTGAAAAAAGTCAGAAAGAGAAAGACAAATATCATATGATATTACTTGTATGTGGAATCTTAAGAAAAGTGACACAAATGAACTTATTTACAAATCAGAAACAGACTAACAGACATAGAAAACAAACTTACAGTTACCAAAGGGAAAAGGGGGTAGGGAGAGATACATTATGAGTTTGGGATTAACATATACATACTACTACATATAAAACAGATAAACAGCAAGGTCCTATTGTATAGCACAAGGAACTATACTCAGTATCTTGCAATAATATATAAGGGAAAAGAATCTGATAAAGAATCTATCTATCTATCTACCTATCTATCTATCTGAATCACTTTGCTGTATACCTTGTAAATCAACTATACTTCAATTTTAAAAAAAGAGAGAGGCTTCCCTGGTGGCACAGTGGTTGAGAGTCCACCTGCCGATGCAGGGGACACGGGATCGTGCCCCGGTCTGGGAAGATCCCACATGCCGCAGAGTGGCTGGGCCCGTGAGCCATGGCCGCTGAGCCTGCGCGTCCAGAGCCTGTGCTCCACAGCAGGAGAGGCCACAACAGTGAGAGGCCCGCACATCCCCACTGTCACCCTCCATCTCCTGGCCTATTTAGATTCTAAATGTTACTCTCTGGCGTTCAGATACAACATCTATTTATTGTTTATTGCCTATCCTCTCCAGTTCCCACCAGAGCATGAATAAATTCCATGAGGGCAGGGACTTTGTTTCATTCATTACTATATTCCCAGGGCCTAGATCAGGGCCTGGCTCATAGTACATATTATGGGCTGAATTATGTCCCTCAAAATTCATATGTTGAAGTCATAACCCCCAAGTGCCTCAGAATGTGGCCATATTTGGAGATAGGGATTTTAAAGAGGTAATTAAGTTAAAATGAGGTCATTAGAGTGGGCCTTAATCCAATACAACTGGTATCCTTGTAAGAAGAGGAAATTTAGACATGGACACGTACAGAGGGGAGATGATGTGAAGACAGAGGGAGGAGACTGCCATGCATAAGCCAAGGGGAGAGGCCTGGGCCACATCCCTAATTCAGAGCCCTCGGAAGGAGCTAACTCTACTAATACCTTGATGTCAGACTTGCAACCTCCAGAACTCTGAAAAAATAAATTTCTGTTGTTTAATCCACCCAGTCTATGGTACTTTGTTAAGAGTAGCTCTAGCAAACTAATAAAGCACACATGCTTAATAAGTATCTGTTAAGATAAATAAATGGTATGGAATATTTTTGTAAGGATAAAAGGTAGTGACATTGTTGAACACTTATCCAAAAAGGGAACATGGATGATGATTTCTCAGTAGAAACCTGAAGTTGGCATGGAAACAAGATATTGACTTGACAGGAGGGTAAGGATGGCCCAGCCTCTGTATATCTGCTGGGAGGGCTAATCTGACAAAAACAGAGCAGCCAGTACATTGATGTCTTGGAAGTAATTTTCTCTCATAGACGCACTTGGACTTGAGGCTTACCTATCACCAACAAAGAAGAGGATATATGGGTACATAATGGTGACCTGAATGTTAAAGGAAGTGACTCTGTCGTCTTGGGGTTTGATGGTCAAGGATATTGGTTATTATCAGACATATACACTGAACTTGGGGAAATCACACTTAAAACTGTGAAGGGAAAAGATAGGTATCAGTTTCATCAACAAAAACGCCAACTGGGAAGAAACACGGGTGGGTCTAAAAAACATCAGTCTGACGTTGCTTTTACACCTGACTTCAGTGAGGATGTACTGAGGAGCTCAGATAAAAGATCCACAGGCAGCATATTCATAAAACACAGAGGGAGGGACGCAGGGCTAAGAGTGAATAGGAGAATGGCATAAATCAATACGACCAGTGTTGGGAAACCTGCAGACAAGAATGCACCAAGACTCCTCAAAATGCTAAGGACAGCAACATGTCAATTTTGATTTAACATGTTAGAGACACAAAAACAAGGAATGTTTCTTTTTTTCTTTTTTTTCAGGTGGAACACTGGGGATTTTAATAGAACAAGACTCTCACGGTCCCTGCTATCAGGAAACATATTCTTTTAAGAACAAAAGTTATACATATGCATGGTTTAAAGAAATAACAAGTATTATAAGGTTTTCTATGAAAAAAGAAGGCAGTCCACTACCTTTTCCCCCGTTTCCTCTTTCTCAGAGGCATCTATTTTCAACTCTTTTAGCTGACTATATTATCTCCAAATAATATTTTTGGATTTATCTCCAAAAACAAGGAATGTTTCTGACAAAGAGAAAGCAAAACTGCTCAAGTCCTATTTTATTTTCATATTTGTCACCCAGAATAATAATTTCAAAATTGGAAAGTGTAAACAAGCAATTTAAAAAAGGAATTCCAATCCACACTAGGTCAGGATAGCAAATGAAAAATTAATTGTTTTTAATGAGATCTAGCCCCAGACCTGGATGAATAATGTCCCTGAGCCTTGAGATGTGCAGGTGGGATGCCAAAAAGTCATCATTCATTTTTGAGGAATAATGGCAGCTAACAACATGAAGACATCTAGAGATAAACAATGTGTCAATTTTCCAAAAAAGAGAAGATAATTTCTAAAAATTATGCATGATTGAGCTGCCATTGATTTTTATTAAACAGAATATTAAGCAGATGGTTTATAAACACTGAAAAAAGAAAGCAGTAGTCGCTAGTTGTCATCCATTGTTGCTATTTGAAGTTCCATGCATTTTCATGACATCCATGTCACTAAAAGGAATTCATGCCAAATCAAGCTCATTTTGTTTTGTGAAAAATTACCAGTTGGTGGATAAGAGGAGCATCTGAGACTCACTTGATCTTGATTTTATTAAGGTATTTGTGTCTAAGGAAACCCATTTTTCAAAAATTTATTTATTTTATTTTTTCTTTTTTGGCTGCGTTGGTTCTTTGTTGCTGCGTGGGCTTTCTATAGTTGCGGTGAGCGGGGGCTGCTCTTTGTTGCCGTGAGTGGGCTTCTCACTGTGGTGGCTTCTCTTGTTGCAGAGCACAGGCTCTAGGCTTATGGGCTCTAGAGCACAGGTTCAGTAGTTGTGGCACACAGGCTTAGTTGCTCCGCGGCATGTGGGAAGCCGGACCAGGGCTTGAACCCATGTCCCCTGCATGGCAGGCGGATTCTTAACCATTGTGCCACCAGAGAAGTCCAAATGAAACCCATTTTTAACTGCCTACTGGTAAGTCATTCCCTTGTCCACAGTGTGACCTGAGGTGAACTTACAATCTTCCTCCACAGAAGCTGTTCTTCTTTATGTCCTATTAGGCGGACCACTGAGCCACCAGTCTTCTAAGATGGAGTCCTCTTAGTTAATCCTTGATGCTTTGTTTCTTTCCACTGGATCATTGTGACAACATCATCTTTCTCTCACGGCTCTGGCTCTGGACCATACTCTATGCTGCCTCCAGAGTTCTCTAAATGCAGATGTGATTGTGCTTAGAACTTTGCTGATTTTTTGACATCCACAGGGTAAAGTCCCAGCACCTACAGAAAACACTTCATGGTTTGCTCCTGGCTTTCTTAGCAAAACAATGACCTTCCGAAGCATTGAATACAACCTATAATTTTGCTACACTGAATTTTTTGTTATTCTTATTTCAACGCACTCTACTTTTAATTCCTTGCCCTTACAATGCGATCATTTCTGTTTACTATGTCTGATTTCCTTTTTTGTCTGGCAAACTGCCACTCATATTTCAAAGCCAGGCCAGTGTCACCTGCTTGAAGTCATTTCTGACACTTCAGGCAGAGGTAGCCAGTTCCTTTTTCATGTTCCCACAACAGCTTGTTCACATTTTTATTACTGAACTTATCAGATGGGTTAGAAGTTATTTCTTTAGTCCTCTCCTTCTACTAGCCATTCACCTAGATCTTCGAGAGCTGATCTTGGCCAGATACATTTTTCCTCTTTCCTTCTGTCATGTACATGGTACATACACATACTGAGTTAATGTTGAAAAGCAAGACAAAACAAAACAAAAAGAATGGATGATTCTTTTGGCAAGGTGGAGTCGTTTGGATTCACAGTTAGCTGAAGAGTGATATCCAAAGGGTACGGCTTAGTGGATGACTGAGACCATGCTACCTGAATTCCTTCATGTCCTCTCTTCCTCAAGGTTTCTATTTATCTTCATTCATTCTTTCCAACAATCTTCGCAAATCAGAGTATAAAGTACCCCGCTTCCTTTGCACAGTTAACCCTTGTACCTGCTCTTTCAGTCTGTATTCTTCCATTTCATTTTGGGAACTTACATACTGACTTAATGTTTTCCATTCTTTCCTCCCTGTCCCACTTCCCAATTCCCATGCTAATCATTCACAAGTCAAACAGGAAAATGACTTCTGTCAGTGCTAAGGTGATGACAGAGAGCACAGCAACATAACTGAAGGTCAAGAAGGGGACAAATACTAGGAAAATCACATAAGAAAAACCAGTGAGGGCTTCCCTGGTGGCGCAGTGGTTGAGAGTCCGCCTGCCGATACAGGGGACACGGGTTCGTGCCCCGGTCCAGGAAGATCCCACATGCCGCGGAGCAGCTGGGTCTGTGAGCCATGGCCGCTGAGCCTGCGCATCCGGAGCCTGTGCTCCACAATGGGAGAGGCCACTACAGTGAGAGGCCCGCGTACCGCAAAAAAAAAAAAAAAGAACAGTGAGAAGTTATTTTTTCAGGAAAGTTAATTTTTAAAGTATGGACTGTGCGTTATTATTATTTCTACTGTTGTTGTTGTTATTATTGAGGTATTTAGGGAGAAACTTCCATCCCTATTCCACCTTGGGGACACCCTTCTTTTCATTATGAAGCACTAAACAAGGGAATAAAAGAGAATGGCTGTATTTTCATAACCCACCCCAGAGGCTGAACACATTTGCAAGGTTGAAGAGTAAGCTTAATATTTCTGTTGGGGGAAAATACATCAACTTTGAAATAGGAGGACAAGAGAGAGTTCTGAGAAGAAACAAAGAGTTAAAAAGGCCCAAGGGAGCAGCTGGGAGAAGGGGTGCTGTGTGGACACAAAGGAGGAAGAGGTCCCAGAGCTGGAGCGGCCAGTGTAGACCAAGGACTCCTAGAAGTCCTGGTTTGATGTTCTGATCTTTCACACTGCAATGACATACACTAGCTGGATTAGGGGCACAGCACCCAAGGCCAAACTTAAAAATTTGTTTTAATGTGGTAAAATATATATAACTTAATCTTTGTCATTTGAACCATTTTTATGCGTACAATTCAGTAGCATTGATCACATTTACGATGTTATGCGATCATCACCACTATCTATTTCTAAAACCTTTTCATCACCCCAAACAGAACCTCTGTAACCGTTAAGCAATGACTCCCTACTTCCCTTCCAGTCTCTGGTAACCTCCAATCTCCTTTCTGTTTTTATGTATCTGCCTATGCTAGTGACTTCATATAAGTGAATAATATATTTGTCCTTTTTTCTTTGGCTAATTTCACTTAATATAATGTTTTCAAGGCTCATCACATTTTAGTCTATGTCGGGGCTTCTTTTTTTTAAGGCTGAATGATATCCCACCGGATGGATATACCTCATTTGGTTTATCCATTTATCTGCTGACCAATGGCCAACTTTTTAATTCCCCCAGAGTCTGTATTTTATTACTGGAATCTTTGAGGAAAAAGCTATTTGAGCCTTTTGAATGAAACTATGTGTGTAAATCTTAGTAAAGGGAGATGGGAACACAAGATGCTCTCCCCTGTCCCCTGTCCTATTTCAGTGGTGGGTGATGGGTGGTAGGGTGACAATCCACTCACAAAGGTCACCTGACCAGAGAGTCATACTTAGATTGACTTCTGTCTTCCCTCCCTTCTTTCCTAACAGGCACCTCCTGCTACCCAAAGCTGAGGAGCTTGTTGCCTGGGTGTCTCTCAACCTCTATCCCTGTCCAGGCCCCTGTTCCCACATGCTAAGTCATTCAGCTGACTAACTGATTTACATCTCACATCACCCTGACAGAGGGTAAGTCTCATGCTCAGGATGATGTAGCTCCTAAAGGGCAGAGCCACGCCGCAGGAACTAGCTGGATCTGGAGGCTGAGCCCTGCCCCCAGGGGATCTCTTGAGCCTCCCTTCACATCCTCCTCCATTCTCTTTGCCAACCACCCTCCCTTCAGCCTCCTTATCCTGTTTTCTGTGATTCCAGCTCTTCCCTCTTTCCACAAACTTCTTGAAAGCATAGTCAGTTCTCGCTGCCTACTCATTTTCAGTATTCACCCCTCTCTTCATTCCCTTGAATTTGCTTTCTGCCCCATCTACTTTCTTAAACAGCTCTTGAAAGTCACTTATAAAAGCAGCCACTCATTTGATGACATTTTTTTGATCTCCATCTTTCTCATTCTGTCTAGAGCACGAGACACCATTTAAACCAAACCTTGGGAATTTTTTCCTTCTCTGTTATCTGTATATCCCAGGCCTTACCAAGCTATTATCACAAAAACTACCTTTTTTTTTTTTTTTTTTTTTT
>NW_006774995.1:2168765-2194531 GCF_000442215.2 Lipotes vexillifer
TGCGGTACACGGGCCTCTCACTGTTGTGACCTCTCCCATTGCGGAGCACAGGCTCCGGATGTGCAGGCTCAGCAGCCATGGCTCACGGGCCCAGCCATTCCGCGGTATGTGGGATCCTCCCGGACCAGGGCACGAACCCATGTCCCCTGCATCAGCAGGCAGACTCTCAACCACTGCACCACCAGGGAAGCCCGAAAATGATCATGGCTCCCCTGAAGGAAGTCTAGTATTTCACTGAGTTTTCTTTCTCAACATCTTTGGACATTTCCAGGGAAGTCTTTCACGTTTCACAAATTTTACTCTGATTGTCACAGGTCATATTAAGGGACCAACCCAAATGACTCTACTGTGCCATTTTTCCAGCACGTCCTTCTTGTCATTTCAAATTGCGTTGTCCTAGGTCACTCCTGTTCTCCATATCCTATTTTCTTGTCTCATTGCCACACTCAACTGCCAGTGACCTCAGTCAGATCCCAGTCTCCTGGGCACTGATGTCCTCTGCTGTTGACCCCCTCATTTTCTTACTTAGCCTTGGGGAAGAGACTCTCCCTTCCCTTAACTGCACCCTCTCTAAAACATGGAATTGATCCTTAAATTATTGCTAAAAATGACTCATCTTGTGGCCTAAATGCTGGTCTAAGCCTGACCTCAGAAACTCTCACTGGCTTGACACCTCAGGAATTCCTTGCCTCTTAATGAGGGCTCCTCCAGATATTCACACCTTCCTTCCTCTCTTTTATTTATTTATTAAAACACTTCATCTTCCTCCTTTTCTAACATTTTTGCTTTCCATTCTCTAAAAGAGAAGTTCTTTCCCAGATTCTTTTAGTTCTATCTCAATACTTTGAGTATAACCTCTGTGTAGCTCATTAAATATACTTAGTGACCTTCTGCCTGAACTCCAGATACATACTCCTAGGTATTCACTTGAAATCTCCACCCAAACATCTCATAGTCACCTTCAATGCAATGTTATTGACAGCTACTCCTTTCAGGTATAGACAGCTGTGGCAAAAATCATTTATTTTGGGGCTTTCAAAACTATGTTGCAGGAAAAAAATTATATATATATATATATATGAAAATTTACCTCTAGACACAAACCAGTGGGAACCCCTCTCCCTCCACCATGCTTCATACTCTTAATTGATCCCGGGGCTGGAGCTTTTACACCATGGCCATGCACATGGCTGGGCACCCCAGGTGCAGGCTCTGACCGCTGTCCCTTGCTGACTCGCCCTTTCTCCTTTTGTCCACAACTCCCAGGGACTGTGGACCTTAAAGCTGCGGGCACTATCCCCGAAAGTGTTCTGGCAAAGATGGGATAGCTGTAGTCAAGATTACTGTAGAGAGAATGTTTGCATTGAGTGGAAAGTTTTCACTAAATCACCTTTCGGATCCTTACCAGCTCTAAGAATCGGTGATTTTATAGGATACAATGTTTAATGTTTTCTTATATGGCTATATTCCCTTGATTTAGCTGAAAGTCTTTGTCATTTATATATATGTTCTAGGCTGATGGTAACTTTTCTTTATGGATTTGTTTGAAATAAATGTGTCATCACTTGCAGCTTGGACAGTTTTTGGCTTACATTTATTATCCTGTCTTTGCTATTTATTTTGGCAGAGAAAAACTCCTGATTAGCACTCTGGCCGAAACTTGGAGAAAACTATGTTTTCTCGCATACTATTCTCTCTTCTCCATAGAAATAGCATTTCGACTGGATACATAGCAGCCTCTCTGACCTCCCAGCCTCCTTGGAGCTGGGTGTAACTGAGAAACTTCCATGTGTCCTTAGGGAGATACGGCTTGCCCTCCTTCTTTGCTTTCCCCTTTCTCTGATGGCTGCAATGCAGATACAGTGGCAAGGCATCTTGGGCTATAGAGCAAATGCAATACTCTAGGGATGGATAAGTGACAACCTAGAAGGAGCCTGGGTGCCCACGTGAGCAGCTCCTACCGTATGAGCCCAGTTTGTGAGAGGAAAAACTTCAACCTTGTTTAAGCCACTATTATTATCTTCATCTTATTAATCAATTAAAATCATATCCTAAAAAGTAGAACAGTTTGGTCTTTTTTTCATAATCCGACAGTTAAAACCTTATCTCCTGTATATCATGCTGGTAATTGCTGTTTAGATATGTAAACAAATAGAGCTATATATTGAAAGTAGATTAGTTTGATGGGCCCTGGAGCCTGGACAAAGATTACAGAATGAAGGACAAAGATTACAGCATGGGCTTCCCCGGTGGTGCAGTGGTTGAGAGTCCGCCTGCCGATGCAGGGGATACGGGTTCGTGACCTGGTCCGGGAGGATCCCACATGCCGCGGAGCGGCTGGGCCTGTGAGCCATGGCCACTGAGCCTGCGCGTCCGGAGCCTGTGTTTCTCAACGGGAGAGGCCACAGCGGTGAGAGGCCTGCATAATGCTAAAAAAAAAAAAAAAAAAAAAAAAAAAAAAAGATTACAGCATGTGGACAAGGAGGGAAGAAAAAGGAGCAAGCATTTATTGGGCATCTACTATACAGTGAGTACCATGTCAGGTGCTTTGCATAAGACACTTCATTTAATCCCTGACTTAAATATCGTTATCCCCATTTTGTATCTGAGAAATCTGAAACTTAGCAGAAATGTTTGGCTTCTAACCAGTAAGGATAGAACTTGAGTTTAGAGGCAGATCTGATCTTAAAGCCTTGTCTTCTCCTCTGTGTTGGGGGGAGAGGTGGTGTGAGAGTTATGGATGTGATAGAAATCTGGAGTGGGACCATCACGGATCCTATTTATATGAGGGTCTCCTGGGTAAAATGTTACAAATGACTTTTGACTCAAGGGTGGACCTTAGGATGCTGTACTCCCTCCAGCAGGAAACAGGAAACTTGCTTTAAGTTAGGAGATTCAAGGCACTGAACTCTGTCCTTAGGTTCTGGTTCATGTTTCATGGAGAGGGGGCACTTTTTCATGTAATGCAGGCTATTGAGGTTCAAATATTCTCAAACAGTTTCTTATCCAGGTCCTTGGAAGAGGGGACAATGAAAACGGAAAGAAAGGGCTGAATCTGGGAGTTTAATGCGGAGCAATATTCACCATAAATCCAGATTGAGGGAGAACACCTCCAGCAACTCTGAGGACTCTACTGGGAGCTTCATTTTCAACCCGTGGGCAGGGGAAAAACTGTCGGGGAACAGTGCCACCATGTGGTAGAGGAAAGAATAGCAACAGCTAAGGGTGGGGTTGGGAGGAAGGCAAGCAGGAGTGGACCTCAGTTTGCCTGAGACATTGGGAACTGCTGGGGAGAGGAGGTGACCTAGAGGTGAAAGTAAGGTGGACACAGGCTCATTTTTCCAGTACAGTACTGAAGAGGGGTCAATGTAGCCTGGGAGGGTAAGGATTATGTTGGGTTTGTTACTTTAGCCCTTAGTTATTTCCAAATCTGGGGAAGCTGGGGACGATATAAATTAGAAGCAAATTCTTTAGACAACCAAGAAAATTTGAATTGTTTCTCCTTGAATGAGACATACCGACCATAACCAACGTTCCCCAGTGACTCAGGAAGTTTAGGAGAGATCTGCCTTGTGTTAGGGGAGTAGAGAGGGCAGAGGTAAGGAAGGAAACCGGCAGTGGAGTAGGGGGTTCCAGGAGGTACCAGACAGTGCAGGCTCAGCAGCAGCGCCATCACAGTGGTAGCCACGGCCTGGGTTACAGCCTTCAGCTCTGAGGAAATTCTCTAGGTTGGAGGGAGAGATTAAGAAATTTTTTTTCACTGAGTATACTGAGAGTGTCTAGGAGAAGACTGGAGTCATAATGGTGTCAAGGGATGATTTGGGCCTTTAACCCCCATAATCTCCATGAACCACCCATTCTTCGATAAGGACAGTTAAAAGAATGTTATGTATTATATATACATCTTTAGAAAAATTTGCTACTTAAAAAAACTGATGTGGGACATATTATGCAACCCCAAACTGTACTTTCCTTGCAAAAGTAGCTTCAAGGTCAGTCCTTTAGCTCTCGTTTTAAGTAGATTGCTACCACTGAACACCTTCTTTTTTGCCTCTCACTGTTGTGGCCTCTCCCGTTGCGGAGCACAGGCTCCGGATGCGCAGGCTCAGCGGCCATGGCTCACGGGCCCAGCCGCTCCACGGCATGTGGGATACTCCCAGACCGGGGCACAAACCCGCGTCCCCTGCATCAGCAGGTGGACTGTCAACCACTGCGCCACCAGGGAAGCCCAACCACTGAACACCTCCTATATGGAAATTCAGAAGCTGTCAGGAAGATCTACATGTGATTCTGGAAGAGGAGTTATTTCAATAGTGAATGAAAAGATAAATAACCTTAGAGACAATTTCAGGGGTTTCCTGGCTACAGGCCCTTCTTGATTTGGCCTCAGGTTGGCGTCCCAAAGATCTGGGGGCCTGCCTGGGTAGAGGCTGTAAAAGTACGGTGCCTCCTGAGTCCCTCCTTAAAAGGAAGGGAGCAGACCTGCCTGATGCCAAAATGCAGTGTAATCATAAGAGGAAACTATCCAAATAGAAGCAAGAGAATCACAAGAATATAAGGAGATGGAGGGACTGAGGAAGAGAACGTCCATTTGGATCTTCCTCTGTGAGCTCTCTTAATTTCACAACTGTATTGCCACTTGACCCCTACTGCAGTGCACACCAGCATCTTAAATTTCAAGAATGGTTTAGTTCAGTGAAGGGCTTCCAGCAAGAGAGACTTTTAAGAGGGAAGAATAGCTCTAAATATCACTTTTAGGTTTTTCTGCAGGAAAACCTTGCTGGCATTTATTAGAGGATAAGTTAATTTTCTGTCATTTTCTAGGCAGAAAAAAAGTATTCAAAGCTGATGAAATTTTGCCAGTGAGACAGACAACCTTCTTCTGCCCAACTAGATACCATCTCCTTTGAAAAAGAGTTTATGGTTTGCCCACAAGGGGGCTTTGAAAGTTAGGGAGGTACTTAAAGGTGCTATTTTCCTAAATAATAATGAAACATCCTGGAAACAGAAATGTTATTAAGACATCAGGGGCTTAGAACCCTAAGTTACTGGCAAGGTCTCAGTGCTCTAGTCATCGGGACATTCCAAGTTATGGACATACTGGGAGTCTGAGTTTTGGAATTCGATTTCAAATTGTATTGATGATACAGAGACAGATGCATACTCTTCAAAGCTTCGTGCAAGAGGGGGATTCATTCTGCCTCCAGCTACTTGGTTTAGGTACCAGTACTGCCCAATATACCTTGTACGTGAAATTATATAATAGCTAATACTTACTGCATGTTTACTACGTGAAAAGAACTACCCTAGTGCAAAGTCAGGTACATAAAGGCTGCACGACGTAGCTCATTGAAAAGCATGAAGCTGGCCCCAGGAGAACTGAAACTAGAGCATGGGTCTGTCTGATGCCAAAACCCATCACAAAGCTCAGGTGGCAATCAAAAACATTTTCTGGGACTTCCCTGGTGGAGCAGTGGTTAACAATCTGCCTGCCAATGCAGGGGACACGGGTTCGAGCCCTGGTCCGGGAAAACCCCACATGCCGCGGAGCAGCTAAGCCCGTGCACCACAACTACTGAGCCTGCGCTCTAGAGCCCGCGAGCCACAGCTAGAGAAAGCCCGTGCGCAGCAACGAAGACCCAACACAGCCAAAAATAAATTAAACAAACAAACAAAAAACAGCAATAATAAAAAAACATTTTCCGTATCTCTTTTGCAGTCTCCTAACCATTTCTGTCTTTGTCTTCTCCTCAACAAGACTAGCATTATGCTAGAATCGAGAGAGAAAAAGCACTAATTTGTTTCTGAAGAAGCCCAGACACAGAACAAAATGAATAACAAGGGAATAGAGTTTAGATTAAAAAATACTGGACAGAGGACACATGCTGGGGACACCTGGGGGCCCATTTTGAACTTTGAAGGGGTGGTTCCGTGAGGCTTCTCTTGCTGCCCTGGCCGGTAAGCTTTCCGCGTTCTGTGACTTGACTGGGCATCTGATGAAGCTTGGGGTTCATGACGGAAATTAAGTCAAGAGCCTGGGGACAGATGTTCCTTTTTGCCTTGAAGGAAGATAAACATGTCACTTAATAGACCAGAATGTATATATTGGATTCTTCAGAGGGTAAGCATATGGATGGCTCCCCGCCCCCTCCCAATAGATCTTGTTTATCTAAAGCCTTGCTCGCACTTGCTGTTAATTGCCGGTGACAGCCTCTACCTTTCCCAGCCTTGCTGAAGGGCAGGTGCTGCAGCTCCTTAACCTGAAGTTTCTACTAGTCCAGGGCCTGGAGTCAGACCTGACCACGGAGCTGGACATCAAGAAGCGGTCTTGCTCTGGTGGGCTTGCTATCTCTGGAGGAGGTGGGGTGTATATGCATATTCCAGACCTGAGGTTTCTTCCATCCTCCCCGAGCTGTGTGGCCTACCTGTGGATTGCACCCCAGGGCTTTTCTCTAAAATCTAACATATCAGCTGGAAACACCATTCCTCTACTTTTTCAGACTCTGCCCCATTCCACCCATCAGATTGAACCCCTTTGGTCTCTGAGTTTGATTTGAAGAATGACTTTGAGGTCTGTGATTTGGATGACTAACCACCTTTGCCTTGTGTGGTCAGCCCAGTAATTTGTTTAACTCTCCTTTGTGTCTTTCCTTGCCTCTCTTTCTTCTTTCCATTTATTGCCCCATTATGATAATTTTCAGACCAATCTTTTATTTCGAACTTGCAGGACTCAAACATCCATCACGTATTTTTGAGAGAATCACTTCAGATGTGTCACACACTGTGCTAGGCACTGATGGATCAAAGATAAGCAAGTCACAGCTCCCCACAAAGACCTCACAGTCTAACGGAGCAATTAGACTCCAAAATAGATGATTGCAATATAATCTGGTAAACACACGGAGAGATGTATGTACAAACAGAAAACAAGGGTGGGCGTAGATAACTCAGTAACATGTACAACACAAGAAAGTCTTTTGAGTATTAAAGGATGGGATGGAAATCACGTAAAGGAGACTCCAGGCAGAGAGCAAAGACTTGGAAGCAATAATAACACCTGTATGTAAGGAATCATAATATTTTTGTTATGCTGAAGAATAAAGATGGGTCAGGGAATAGTGAACTTGAAAAGGTAGGCAGGGGCCATGTCATGAAGACTTTCATAAGTAGGGTGACCATATAATTTTTTAAAACCCAGGTTCTTAGGCTTCCCTGGCAGCGCAGTGGTTGAGAGTCCGCCTGCCGATGCAGGGGACACGGGTTCGTGCCCCGGTACAGGAAGATCCCACATGCCACGGAGTGGCTAGGTGAGCCATGGCCACTGAGCCTGTGCGTCCGGAGCCTGTGCTCCTCAACGGGAGAGGCCACAACAGTGAGAGGCCCGCGTACTGCAAAAAAAAAAAATACAAAAACAGGTTCTTTTGAGAGTGAAAGAAGTCCCAATAATTATTTAAGGACAAAATTTAAAAATAAGGCTGTCTCAGAAAAACTGGAACACATTGTCACCTTACTTCTACGGCAGGTAAGGGATTTGGACTCTATGCCGTAGATAATAGAGATTTTATGAAGAGTGTTGAGTCGGTGGCTCCTTGGCATCTGAAGACCATCCTGTTTCTGGAGGCAGACGTTTCCCCCTACAGCTACCAGGCAGGTCTGGGTTAGGCATGTGATCATGTTCTGCCAGATGGATGCTCCAGCCTGGGACTTTGAATCCTGAGAGTGAAAAGAGATTGAGTCCACGAGTGTGGTGGTGAGCCGAGCTGTGGTTCTGACACAGGAAGTGGTGCCTAGAACAGAGCTCTGAGTAGATCATTTCCGTGTCCCCATCTTAGCTGTGCTTTGCCTCACTTGATGCATGTCTGTTTTTGCACCGGGTTCCCTAGGCTGCATATTGATTCTCTGACCTCTCTGCCCTTCTTCCAGAACATTCTTTTTCTAATTAAGAAAGCCAAAGTTAACGTCTATTTTGTGTAACCAAGAACCTTTTTTTGTAAAGTGAAATCACAGGCTCAGGCATCTTTGGGGTGGCTCACCCTGGCAGCTGTGCCCAGGATGAAAATGAGGGGGGCAACTGAATGCACTGCCATCAGGGGATGGGATGGTCCTTCTGCCATGTTCTGAGAAGAGCCGTTAAGGCTGCTCGCGATATGCTGAACAATCATCTTCCTCACCGAGCAAAGCAGAAAGAGAACAAGACCTCCCGTTAGCGTCCTTCTTGGAGACTTGACTGACCACAGAGAATGACAATGGGGAGAGCTGACCCAAGCTGGCCCTCCATTGCTGCTGTCCGGCACTGACAGCACCAAGCAGGGAGTCTGACTGAGGACTGTGGGGACATTTGGCTTGAACTTTTCAAAGTCCACATTCTGCTGGCTGTAAAGAAAAGACACAGCCCTGCAGTCTCCAGGGCTGTTCCTTATGTGAGTAGTAAATTCTCTTCAAGAGGGGATGGAAAGCTATGTTAGGCAAGTTTAAATAAAGATGCCATTTTTATCCCATCTTTAAAGGTTTGGATTAAAAAAAAAAATTCAGTGTATGTGTTCTGAACTTGCCTTAATTAGGAGAGTCACTGAAGCTGTGTTTCCCATAGCTTTCCTTGTGGTTTGTGCATTCCCTTTGTAATCCATTAAATTTTATGGCATTAGCAGTGATTTGAAGCACCAGATTTAATCAATAGTTATTTCTCCTGCATCAGCACTTCTGCACAGTGCTCTGTATATTGCGCAGTATTTTAGTGCAGCGTCTGACCTTTACCTCTTAGACTGTACTTCCTAATTATGACTTGATCTGTTTGACCGTGATGTATCTTTAAGGTCAAAGGTTATTAATAGCACTTGTGGATTTTCCCCAGAGGATCACAAAAAATGTCCCAGTGTGTGGAAATCAGGAATGTCCATGTGTTTAGATCTGCTGAATTTGGGAGGGTAGTCTGTGCCTCCTGATTCTACATAATCTTTTTTTTTTTTTTTAATGTTAAATCATCCCTGATATGCTCTTTAGGATTCTGACTCACTCTGGGGTGCAATTCAAGTTTGGGACACGCTAAGCCCTCTGATACGAGGAAAATCATTTTCACACTCTCATTTTCCTACTGAGACGCTATGCTGACAGCCCATGCTGCCTATCTCATTGAGAAACTGCCTTCTAGTGGCAGAAGTCAGACCTTAGGGGGCCCACTTCCTGTTTTCTCTCAGGGGACAGGTTCCTATCATTGCCCACAGTGCCTGTTAGCTTGGGAATGTTCAGGCCCCTGCACTGAACATCGGTCAGTAGATCTACATCTGGGAGGATATTCAGAGGCCCATCCCTGTGGTCTCTATCCTCTTTCTGAGTCAAATGGGAAAGATACTCTAAGCCAACAGCTTTGGCAGCCAATAGGCTTTTTTATTTCCAGAGCAACTTCTCAGTATGAGTCAGATCTTAGAGTTTGATAGGTCACCTTATTCTCAGTAGCTCTGAAGTGAGAATGCTGACTGTGGGTGTGCCTCTAGTCCCATCACACCCTGTTCTGAGCGGCAGTAATAGCCTTCCTGGTGCTGTCTGTGCCGCCATCTCTCCCTTCTCTGACTTGGCTCCCATTCTTGCTTCTAAGCCCAGCCTGCTGCCCCGTGACAGTTCTTGCAAGAGAATCACTTTCCAAAACACGACTCTTCAATCTTCCTCTGACTCAGTACTTTAGTCCTGTTTGTCTCATCAAGAGCAAAGCCTTGAGCTTGATCTGTAGAACACAAAGCAACCCAACTCACTGAGAAAGGGCTTATTATTTCCCTCCCTGGCCTGCTGGCTCCCCTGCCTCAATCATTGTGTTCCCTTAGAGGCATTTCTCACACTCATAACTTTGGATGATTGCACCCTGGGCTGGAAGCAGGGCATTCACTATAAGCAAAAAGTATTGGGAAGTGGGAAGGGAAGACCAGCTCTGTGACCTTGAGCAGGTTTTTAACATCTCTAAGCCTTGGATTCTTTATCTCTAAGGTCAGGACAATATGAATAGTTTCCGAAGGGCCTGTGGTTTTACCCTACTTGTAAGCTAACAAGTGAGCCTGCCACAGTTTCACAGATGCTGGGCAAAAGACACAAAACTCCTGGGTCAGAGATGAATGACTTTCTTACTCATAACAATAGCGGTAGCTAGAGGATCAGCGATTATGCTGGTTACCTGAGCTCTACTTCCCATGAGGCAAAACCCTGAGAGCCGGGTGAAGCCTGCACGTGCCATGGGTTTGTTACAGGGAGAAATTCTGCTCTCGGGGAACTCCAAAGTAAACCTGCACCTTTGCCCTGATGGAAAAAATCTCTGTATCTTCCAAGGTTATTAGCTATACAAACGTCCTAGAAAAGACAGTCCAGAACAAAGTCAGTCAGGGCGTCTGTTTGCAAGATGTGCAAGAACGCAAGAGACCCATTGGGAATTGTCTCCCAGCACACAAAACTCGGCTCTGATGAAGTCAATGAATTCCGGGTGTCATTATTGTTGATAAATTACTTAATCTAGTACCTAGCATATAACATGTACTCAGTAAAATGGTAGCCATTAAGAGCTGGATGTTTAGTTGAAAATAATGAGACTCGATTTCTGCCAGTGAGAAATTTAATGTATATTCAGAACCTATCTCAGAGCTTGATACATAGTAGATGTTCAATATGTATTACTGAAGGAATAAATATTATTTCAAAGTGAGAACACTTTGAAAATTGCATTAACCAAATAGAAGATGTGATTATCAGGCTGCAGACCATGTCTTTTTCTTCTTTCTCTTCTATCACATAATTCTTTTTCAGAATATTTTGCATATAGTCAGCTCTTAAATACTGTTTGAAATATTAATAGTAAAATAAACAAAATGTACAGCCAATCACCAAATTTTAATTATAGCAATGATTTATTCTTCTCTCCCACCATGTACTGTATTAAATTGCTGAAAATATGAAGTAACTAGGATTTTAAATTTCTCCCCATACTCCGGTATTTCACTATAAGGTAGTGAAATGTATTCCTTGCCATGCTACTATGAAAGTTTTGAGAGCATTAAAATGGCTATAAAGATAGACAGTGAGAGAGAGGAGAATTAAAAATATAAATAACACACAAACTGGGTAAGCAGGTCTTGAATAAATTGAAAGTTGATGTAAGCACAGGAATAGTGCTCCTATATTTCCCATGGAAATTTACCAAAATTCATGCACTTTTCAAGATAAAAAATGTTCACCAAATCACCCCTTGGCATAAATCTTCTAACTTCTGAAATTAAAATCTCTAAGGAAAACCCAGGAGTCACATTAACCCAATTGCTCAAGCCTGGTCAGCATTCCCCATTGTCTGGATGGAAAGAAGGCTCTGTTTGGCTGGAGGTTAGAAAGGAGTCATAGCTGATGACGGAGGATTGGGGGTGGGCTGAGGAGGGGAGGACGGGGGTGGGAGTGGGAGAGGGGAGGGCTCTTGGCATATTTCTCCCCATAGGCCTCTCCTCTGCTCCTTGGAAGGTCTTTCTGTCTCCTGATGCTTCAGATTCTCTCTGCAAATCAGGAAGGATCCTGCTTGCTGCGTGCTTTAAAGAAGGCAGTAAAGGATGCAGTGAGTCAGAGCACAGCAGATCAGACGGATATAATTATTGCACAGATTTGGTATTCACAAGGTCATAATACCGGGCCACTGTCTGTCAGTTTGGTTAGATTTTTTTGGGGGTTCTCTGAGGCAAGTCATGAATAAAAAAGTAATAATATGCTGCGTACCACATGCTGTTCTTTAAACTATAGTTAAATTTCCCGTGATAATTTCTTTTCCATTAATCCTTTTGTCCTGTTAGGATATCGTTGGAAAATTGCTGACTTGGCAGCCGAAGATATTTTTTCGACAAGTCTTTTGAAAATGTAATTGTATTAAAGTGCCTTTTTCTTATCTTTGCCTTTAAATAACTTTTTTTTTTCTTTTTTGGTCTCTGATGCAGGAAGAGGAATAAAATAAATGGCACATCTTTATCCTCCACGCATCATTATTTTTGAACCTTTGGAGACCAGGGAAATTCTCCGCTGTATGGGATTTTAACCTTAAATCAACAGCACGTCAGGAAGCATTAGTCAGGCACGGCATGACACGCATATGCAGATGGGTCTGGTGTCTTCTGGATGGTCATCAAGCATAAATGAGCTGCCGGCCAACAAACTCGAGAAACAAGAGTGCTTAATTACCCCCATTCCCATCCCTACACATTTAGGCTCCAGGGACACAAATACTATATGCCAATTATGGTAACACTTTCTGACCCCAATTTATCAAGAAATACAAAATTGCGTGCTCCATATTTTGTGGAGCCCCCTATTTCAAAATTGACTTTTAGGGAATGGTTACTTGTGATTCTTTTTGCCTCCGCTGAGAACTGGGGCTTAGTAAGAGCAGTATATTTCTCTTGATGTCTCTCTGGGATAAATAAAAAGAAAATAGGAGGCCAATTTTTGGTTAGCCTCAAGTTCTCTTCCGGGCGTCTGGACTCATTTTGTCCTGCCTCTCTAGGGCTCACGCTTGGCCTATGACCCTGGAGGAGAGAATCATAGAATCACGGCATTGGATAGCCTGCCCTCACTTGTAAGTCGTCCCCGATTCAGGCCAAGAGGCTTTGGCTCTTGATGGAACCCAAGGAAATGATTCTGGTGTTTTCCTCAGGCCTCTGAGCTCAGTCCCACAGAAAAGTAATTTTTCCCTCCTGCAGCTGGTGCTGGATGGGAGCGCTGACAGCAGAGCAGGAGCCCAGGAAAACCCACCAGATTTTGCATTTGATGCAAAATACTGAAGTGCTAAGTGCTAAAAGAGATTGCTTCCATTTCCTGCTCTCAGGCTGACAAGAAACAAATGCACCATCAAATGGAGGGTGGAATTAAAATCAGGGATTGGAATGAGGTGGCAGTTGAAGATTCTACATCAAAGAGCAGGGGGCCAACCCTGGGACTGTGGGCACCTAAGGCAAGTCACCCACGCGGATGGTGGAAGCTTTTTATTCTACCCAAAATTCTTTTGCAGTTACTTAGCTAAAAATGTCAGGGAACACCTGAGTTCAGGTCTTAGCACTGTCATTTTTTAGTTGGGTAGCCTTGGGCAAGTTACTTAACCACTCTGTGCCTCTGTTTCTTCATCTAAAAAGAGAAAATAATACTCGCAAGCTCATTTAAGGATAAAATGTATGTTTATGTAATGCGTCTGGTGCATAGTAGATGCTCAATTAATGTCTCCACCCTTTCTTTCCTAACATTTTAATGGCCAGTCATATTAGCCTTGCTAGACTGGTCCTCCAGAGGCCATTCTTTACCCCAGTTGGAATGGGGCACCAAAATTATTACTCTGGATTTTATAAGAAATGCTAGCTTTTGTGCCAAACTGCTGGCTCTTTCAAGTAATGAAAATAGGTAGGAGGTAGGTTCTTGGAAATGAGGTGTTATCTCAGTGCTAGGGGTAGGAAGTGAGACCTGGTAAGTTACATAAAGGCAAACTAGAACTTGTTTTTGTTGGAAGAATACAAGGATACATGGTATAACAGATC
This sequence comes from Lipotes vexillifer, assembly GCF_000442215.2. Lineage (NCBI taxonomy): Eukaryota > Metazoa > Chordata > Mammalia > Artiodactyla > Lipotidae > Lipotes > Lipotes vexillifer. Next base: position 2,182,298 of record NW_006774995.1, read on the forward strand.
CAGGTGAAATGAGCAAATGAGTTAGATGAGTTAGAGTTTTTGGTGGCCAAAGTGGGGCAAGGAGAGAACTAATGAGGGCAAATGGGAAAGAGGGGTCTTATATCCCCTTTCTGTTTCCGTATCTTGACTTCGTTTTCATCAGTTTGTAAACCGAGGTGGGGTGTATATTTATTGAAAACACACACATATATACACTAAAGGAGGGATACAGTCTTTTGAGTTTGGAAAGAGCATGGTGGGTGTAGAATTTGCAAGTGATCTTAATATAACAACATTTTAAATTTCAAATTTTAGAATCATAAATACATGTCTCTTGGTCTAATTCTCATAGAATCTAGAATCTTGCCTGTATTACTTTCTTACTGCTGCTCTAACACATTATCACAAATTCAGCAGCTTAGAACAAGACAGATTCATTATCCTACAGTTCTGGAGGTAAGAAATCCAAAATGGATCTTACGAGGAATTAACAGAACTGCATTTCTCCTGGAGGCTCTAGGGGAGAATCTGTTTCCCTGCCTTTTCCAGCTGCCTGTGGTCCTTTGCTTGTGGCCCCTTCTCCCACCTTCAGACACATTATTCCAACCTCCACTTCCATCATCCCATCTCCTTCTCTGACTCTTATTCTATTGCCCCCCACCAACTTATAGGGCATACCCAGATAACCCCAGATAATCTCCCTGTCTCAAGGCCCTTAACTTAATCACACCTGCAATATATTCATAGGTTCCACAGTTTAGGGTGTGGTCATCTTTGGGGACCATTTTTAGTCCAGCACACCTCCATAAACCACCCCCCCCTTTTTTTTTTTTTTTTTTTTGCGGTATACGGGCCTCTCACTGTTGTGGCCTCTCCTGTTGTGGAGCACAGGCTCCGGACGCGCAGGCTCAGCGGCCATGGCTCACGCGCCCAGCTGCTCCGTGGCATGTGGGATCCTCCCAGACGGGGGCACGAACCCGTGTCCCCTGCATCGGCAGGCGGACTCTCAACCGCTGCGCCACCAGGGAAGGAGGGCGGGGAAGCCCCTCCACCACCCCTTTCTTATGGTTAGATATGCACCTCTTTTTGAACTCCCTCTGAGGCAGCCCATTCTATTACTGTAACAAACATTATCTGACTCTCTTTTACTAGTTAGATGAAGGAATGAATGAGTGGAAGAAGTCATGTCCTCTTATTCTTTCTCTTCACCGGCCAGAACAGAGCTGGACAAAAGTAGCATCAGGAGTGTTTGCTAGAGTTTTGGTTACTACCTTGAGTTTTAACAGGCAGGTTTCCAAAAGAAGAGTAGCTTGGCTTGCCCCAAGTCAAGAGGGCCACGCAAGCTTACAAATGCATTGTTTTAGCATCTGATGAAATAACTAGGCATCATTATCCCTAACAATAACTTCTGTGATTAATTGTAATGCATGTACTTACAACTGTGTAGTCTACATACAAATTCTTCCATTGTTATTGCAAAGGACAACACTCGCATTGCCTTGAGCCAATTCTGATAAACACCAATAAGAAGTAATTTATTTATTCATTTTATTGTGCTGCAGCCTCAGTGGGGAGCCTTTGTCAACCCAAGGCTGTCCATTTTCAAAGGGGTAGTTGTACAATAAGTGGAGGATCCCTGAGGTTCTGACAAAGACTATGTTCTTCTCGTTTGTTTTTGTAATAGAGTTATTACTATTCAAACAATTTCAGAAAGCTCTTTCCTGTTGACAATATTTCCAGGTAGCTCTCTCAAGTCTATTTAGTGCAGTCCTCTGATGTACAAGGTATGTACAAAGTGTCAGATTTTGTATGTAAAATCTTTTTCCCCAAATATGTAGAATTGACTTTCTCATATATTGCCTAACAACTTCTCATTAGAAAACTTTTGTCAAGCATTGAACAAGCAGAATGCCTTACCTATGAGACTGGCCCTAATAACAGAATCCCAAAGTCTATCCAACTACTCTAAGTGATCATTTAAGGTGACTCCTGCTGCTGCCACATGCAGCCACTGGACAGACTGACCCCTGTTCCTGCTGCTCTGGCTGTGGCCCTTATCTCAGTCTAATGGTATTTTACATTCATTTTCCCCAACATTTTATTAATCACTATGTCTTTTCAACAGCAATTTCACTGAGGAGTTATTTACATACAAATGCATATATCAGTGTAACTATCACCACAATTAAGGTATAGAACATTTCCATTATTGCACAGAGTTTCCTCCTCCCCCTTGGCCATCAAATCTTCACCATCGTCCAGGCCCAAGCAATGACTGATTTGCATTCTGTCACTATATATTAGTTTGCCTTTTCTAGAATTTCATATAAATGGAATTGTATGTATATATTCTTTTGTGTATGGCTTTTTTTTTTTTAAATCCCTCAGCATAATGTTTTTGGGATTCACTTATATTGTTGTGTATATCAGCAGTTTGTTCCTTTTTATTGCTGAGTAGTATTCTATGGTATGGATTTACCACATTTTGTGTGCCTGTTTACCTACTGGTGAATATTTGGGGTGTTTCCAGTTTTTGGCTATTATGAATAAAACTACTATGAATAATTGTATGCATATGATTTCTTTTGCTTTTCTTTTCTCTTTTTATTTTTTCCAGTAAATTCCAAGGAGTGGAATTGCTGGGTCACAGGTAAATACACATTTAACTTTATAAGAAATTGACAAACTGTTTTCCAAACTGGTTTTACTATTTTATGCTCCTACAAGCATTGAGCATTGTCTGAAAGTTCCAGTTGCTCTTTGGCAGTTGGTATAATCTTTTAAATTTTAACCATTCAAATGGATGTTCAGTAAGATCTCATCCTGGTATTAATTTTCACTTCCCATAACTAATCATTTCAGGCATCTTTTCATGTGTTTATGGCCATCCAGGTATCTTCTGTGAAGTATCTGTTAACATTTTTTTTGCCCATTTTTAAATCGGGTTGTGTTATTATTATTGAGTTGCAAGATGTCTTTATATATTCTAGATACAAGTCTTTTATTAGATATATACACTGTAACTATTTTATCTCAGTCTGTAGCTCGGCTTCTTATTTTCTTAACGTTGATTCTTAATTTCGAGGATGTCTAATGTATTAGTTTCCTTCCTATTGCTACTACAACAAATTACCACAAATATAGTGACTTAACACAACACAAATTTATTCTTTTAAAGTCTGGATGTGAGAACACCAGACCAGGTTGGCAGGGCTGGAGTCTCTGGGGGAGAGTCCATTCCCTTGCCTTTTCCCACTTCTAGAGGCTGCCTGCATTCCTTGCCTGGTGATGCCACATCACTCTGACCTCTCCTTTCATCCTCACATTGCCTTCTCTGACTCTGGGTCCTTACCTCCCTCTTAGAAGAACCCTTAGGCCCTCCTGGGTAATCCAGGGTAGTGACCCATTTCAAGATCCTTAATGTATCACATGAGCAAAGTCCCTTTTGCCATATGAGGTAACATATTCACAAGTTCTAGAGATTAGCATCTAACATATTCATTTGTTAAATGAATAATGATGAACCTTCTGTCACTCAGCACAGGACTCTCCTCACAATGGTGTTGCAGACTAACATTCACAGACTGTGAAGAATGGACTGGATGAAGGAAGGATGGTGAAGAATTTTTTAGTTAGGCAAAATTCCAATTAAGTATTGCTATACAAAGGGATATTTGGGAATTCCTGGCAGTCCAGTGGTTAGGACTCTGGGCTTTCACTGCCAAGGGCCCGGGTTCAATCCCTGGTCAGGGAACTAAGATCCCACAAGCTGCACAGCCAAAGGGGGAAAAAAAGAGGAACGGATGCAAAGGGCAAAGGGATATTCTAATAGCCAAATCAGAGTTTGGGTAAACAAATTATAATATTTTACATGATAACCTTATAAAAGGTTAGATTGTTAGAGCATTCTTTCTTATAGTTTAATGTGCATCCAAATCATCTTGTTAAAACGAACATTGCTGGGTCCCACCCCTAGAGTGTCTTAGATCTGGGGTAAGGTTCAAGAATTTACATTTCTAGGGCTTCCCTGGTGGTGCAGTGGTTGAGAGTCTGCCTGCCAATGCAGGGGACACAGATTCGTGCCCCGGTACAGGAAGATCCCACATGCCATGGAGCGGCTGGGCCCGTGAGCCATGGCCGCTGAGCCTGCGCGTCCGGAGCCTGTGCTCTGCAACGGGAGAGGCCACAACAGTGAGAGGCCCACGTATCGCAAAAAAAAAAACAAAAAAACAAAAAACAAAAAAAAAGAATTTACATTTCTAACAAATGCCCAGGTGTTGCTGTTGCTCACTCCTCTGGGAATCTCATTTTGAGAACTGCTGGATTAGAGGAATAGCCTGTTAAGAGCTGTTCAACCAGTGTTTTTTCATAGGTGGGACAAAGGCCATCTATGTAAGAATCACCAGTAGAGTTTGTTAAAGATGCTGGTTATCCAGGCCCTACTCTCAAAGGTTTGGATTAGTAGCTTTGGAGAAGAACCTACAAATCTATTTTAAACAAGCTCGCCAGGAGAGTTCTTATGTCACTAAGGTTTGTGAACCACTCTGTTAAACTGTGTGAAGCTCTTTTAAGCCATCATCCACCCCTGTGTGCTCTGTGTAGTAAGCAGGTGACTGAAGTGGCATATCCTTACCCTCCATTGGTATCACTGTGGCACAGAAGTAAGCACTGAGATTTTTGGAGCTTGATAGAGAAGGGTTCAGGTGCTGTGTGTGCCACTTTCTATTTGGGTGACTTCAGACAATGGGACTTAACCATTCGGGGCTTTAAGTTCCTAATCTGTAAAATGGAATAATAATAATGAATAGTATTACATAATAATCACTTAACATAATATCTGATACTTAATAGGTAAGCAATCAGTAAACACTAGCTCTTCTATGATTCCTTCCTATTTCCTATTCCCAGTAGTGTATTATATGCTGTTGACCCACTAGACCTGTCTCTTCTGGGGTAGGGGAAACTGTCTTCCTAGTTTTCTATGCCAGTTGACATCAGTGGGAAGAATACCAAAGGAAAAGATAAAAAGGACTTTGGGACCTAACAGCTGAGCAGAAAAAAAAAAGAAAAAACACTCTTCTCTGGGTAGTGCTGGTGACAAGTGAGCAGATAGGAAGATTGCTTTTGGGAGTTGTTCACTGCCTGTTTGGTTACAACTCTTGTCCACATTCATAATGACACACATGTCCTCCTGTTACACGCTCCAGGACTCTGCAATGCATTTTCATGCACACTTAGATGAGGGATGTGCATGCTTGTACATATTTAGAGGAGACATAGTAGAGGAGGTGGAAGAGGGTAGTCAGGAAAAATGAGGAAGACTGTTTGGAAGCTCACAACAGACCATAAAGCCCAGAGCTATTTTCAGGGTGGCCCAAAAGCCTGGCACCGTTTTGTTGACTTATGTTGTTTCCCTGCATCTGTCCAGTCACACAAGGAAAGGGATAATATTTTTTTCCTGAGTCCTTGCAGCACAAGGCCAAGTAGATGGACTCTGGTAAAGAGAGTAAGTGAATGTTTTGGCCTCATCTGTTCAACTGATCAAATAGCCCTTCTCACAGAGCCAGTTTTCTCTTGTCTTTTTAGATTTTTTTTTTTTGTGTGAGTATCTTCGTGTCAAAATGTACCTGCAATTTAAAGGACAGGATATTCTGGCTTCAAAAGAATCTTTCCTAGCTCTTACCTTGCTTGTGCTGCAGGTGTTTATTATATATATAATATATTCTTTTTATGAGCTCTGAACAGTTATAATTCCAAACAAACATGAGACAACAGGCCTAAAATTCAAAATGAATTTTTTTTTTTGTCTGTGCTAAATTTTAGTTCCTCTGATCATCAAAAGATGATAAAATGAAAAATCTAGGTATGTGGCACAAAAACAGGCACATAGATCAATGGAACAGCATAGAAAGCCCAGAAAGCATAGAAAGCCATAGGACTAGAAATGTCAAACAAATGAAGGAAGACTCCAGTTCTCCTTAAACCTCTGTAGTGTTTGCATCTTTTACAACAAGACTCCAAGCAGCCGAGGGAGACTGAGGCTGAGAGCTGCTGCCCACCTCATACAAGGTCATTCAGCAGTCAGAGCTGAACCTAGTTTAGGATCGTTTGCAGTGTATTTTGTCTGGTACACACACATCTGTATGTGCCTCACATATTTTCCTGTTGTCATCTGAGCATGTACAGAGAAAAATGACCATATGGGTTGTATTTCTGGCTGTTTTCCTTTAATTTCAGGCTTTGTGTATGAGGTCATAGTTATTTACTTTTGCTTTACTCCTTCATGTCCTCCTTCAGGTTATTGACAAAGTGTTGATGCCAGGAAGATTAAAGAAGTCTTTGGTGTTACTCAGAAAAAAGAAGCTGTACACCAGGTAGAAGTGACCCGTAGTCTTCGCAGAGAAATTAGCACCAGCAATAGATCCATGTTTTCCTTCATAGAAAGGTCTATTTTCAGGAATTAAAAAAAAAAAATTCTATATATTAATAGTGAACATACCTTGGTTGTAACTGAGAATTAGGGCTCCTGATTCAACTGTCATTAATTTGCAAACTGTCACAAGATATTCCTTTACTTTCCTTATTTACTTTTTATAGTGATACAACAAGCAAAAAAAAATACAGATGTATCCTATTAGAAAAGAATCCACATTCAAAATGGGAAATATTACAAAACAGATAAGTTATAGAGTTAGCCTGTATAATTCCTTGATTTCTAAAAGGCTTTTCTTCAAGAATTCTTTTAACTGGGATGAATCTAATATACTTTGGATTTTATTTATGGATAACAAGGAAATAGGAGGTGGTGGTAGAAGAGGAGAGAAGCCAGAGAAAGGTAAAATGTTTTAGGAAACCATAGTGATTTACTTTTTATAGTGATACAACAAGCAAAAAAAAAATACAGATGTATCCTATTAGAAAAGAATCCACATTCAAAATGGGAAATATTACAAAACAGATAAGTTATAGAGTTAGCCTGTATAATTCCTTGATTTCTAAAAGGCTTTTCTTCAAGAATTCTTTTAACTGGGATGAATCTAATATACTTTGGATTTTATTTATGGATAACAAGGAAATAGGAGGTGGTGGTAGAAGAGGAGAGAAGCCAGAGAAAGGTAAAATGTTTTAGGAAACCATAGTGATTAAAGATCAATAAAAAGTGAAAAACAAACAAAAAAAAACACTTAGAAAATTGTTAAGCCAAGAGAAAAATATTAAATTCATGTTTCATGAAAATGTGATACGAAATGAAAATTTTTATGGCTTGTAAGATGGAAAGTGTCTTTTCCTTGTAGTAAAAGCTATCTTTCACACAGAAGAGAGGTATGGTCGTGCACTTTGAGAAAACAAGACATGCCATGAATGATGAGAATGATGAAGTGCTCTATTTCAGCAAGTTGAGGGCAGAAAACAAAACCCCAGACAACTGGATAGAGCTTCAGCATTGTGGAAAGTAGGATACTGTTTCATTATTCTACCATGCACTTTGAAATCTAAACATTATTGCCAAATACAAAAAGGTGATCTGTATATTTGTATGCTGAATAGCATGCATTCTTAATGTCTTTTGGTGATTTTGTTGTCAGAGCATATTTAGTCCTTGCTTTCATTTTTACTACCAAAGTAAATTAAACCATCTATAAGGTCCTAAACAGCAAAGCTGTTTCTTTTCTATTTGTCAGCAAGCACTAGCTGAGCTCTCAGGAAAGGACTTCTTCCCTGCTTGTCTACTGTGGCATCTCTGTTTTGCCAAGATGGCTGCACAGGCTGCATAAGAAACACCAGGCTATGAATCAGTGGGAAAACAGATTCAGAAATCTAGGGAGTCAAACTTTCAGTTTTTTACAGAGCTTGGGAATCTGGCCAGGGACTCAAACCTGAAATGGAGAGACATAAACTGAATCTGATCTACTATAGCATATTAGAAAAATCTCCTTTCCTTCCATCCTAAATGGCAACATCCTTATTGGTGTTTTTCTTCCAAATGTAGGAATAATACATACTCTTTTTTCTTTATTTTACTGAAGTATAGTTGATTTACAATGATGTGCTAATTTCTGCTGTACAGCAAAGTGACTCAGTTATACACATGTATACATTTTTTAAAATATTCTTTTCCATTATGGTTTAACCCAGGAGATTGGATATAGTTCCCTCTGCTATATAGTAGGACCTTGTTGTTTATCCATTCTAAATGTAATAGTTTGGGGAATTCCCTGGTGGTCCAATGGTTAGGACTCGGCGCTTTCACTGCAGTGGCCCAAGTTCAATCCCTGGTCGGGGAGCTAAGATCCCACGTGGAGTGACAAAAAAAAAATTTTTTTTTTTAATGTAATAGTTTGCATCTACTAACCCCAAACTCCCAGTCCATCCCTCTCCCCTCCTCCCCCTCCCTTGGCAACCACAAATCTGTTCTCTATGTCTGTGGGTCTGTTTCTATTGCGTAGATAGGTTCATTTGTGCCATATTTTAGATTACACATATAGGTGATATCATATGGTATTTGTCTTTCTCTTTCTGACTTACTTCACTTGATACGATAATCTCTAGTTGCAAAAATGATATATACTCTTTAAGGAGAAAAAGCATTATGTACAAAGTAGAAAGTGAAATTCTCTTCCCTTCCCCCAATGTCATCACCTCCCAGACATAACCCACTGTTAATATTTTGTTATAAATTATTCCAAATATTTTCTAAAAATGTGAACACAATTTTGTTTCTCTGAAACGAAAATACACTTTTGTTTTGTCATGTGGTCTTTTACCTTAACACTATGTATTGGGCATCTCCCTGAGTCGTTATCTACAGACCTACAGCTCATTCTTCAAACAGCATTATTATTATTTATTTAACAGATCTTTCAGTGATGGGCACTGCCCCTGTTATGCATGGTGCTGCAAGGAATATCTTTCCACTTATATCTTTCCATACTTACCCTTTCATTTCCTATGAGAAATCTCCCAATGTGGAATTGAGGGGTCGAAGAGTATGCATGATTTACATTGTAGTGCATGTGGCTAATGGCCCTCCAGAAATGTCCTAAACGCACTCCCGCTGGATGTGTACAAAAGCATTATATCTCCCATACCTTTGCTCAAACCGAATATTGTCAGTCTTCTTAACATTTATCAAACCGATAGGCAAAAAACCAATATCTAATTTTTCTATAATTTACATAAGAACTGTTTTGTTTTGTTTCCTGAACCTAGATCTAGTTATGTTTTCTTCAGGAGAATTTTCTATCCTTTGGCTTGGGGAACACTCCCCTGCTCTCAACCTCTGCCCCATCCTGCTTGTGAGTACGTTGCTGCTGGTCGTTGTTGGTCTTGTGCCACAGTCTGTTCCCCTAGCTGAGCAGAGGGGTAGTTTTGCTTTCTGTCTCTGACATAGATTCTCATTGTATTTACATGCACACACATTCACAAATCACAATCACAAATACACCACAGCATATACATACATACAATCTCTCTCCCTCTCACACACACCACATCACACACAAAATCATATATGCAATCATATCACACACACCACGTCGTCTGATAGAGTGTCATTACAACAATCAAAATGAAATCAGGTTTCTGACTAGTTCGGAGGCCCGTCACATTCCTGGGACACTTCAAACACTCCCAGATGACTGTGGCTTTTCTTGAGTATCATCTTTATCGTGTCAATTCTCTGGTCCCTTGTTCTTGGAGCTTTCCTGCAGGCTGAGGGCTATTTCCTCTTGGCTGGGCACAAAGAACCCCGGTAAAAGGGAGAACTGAAGTTCTTGGGTACCAACTCAAATTTACAAGAAATGTTTTAAATCTGTTCTCTCTCTCAACCACACCAATATATGTTATTTCCCCTTGAATTTTGTCACATGGATTTTAACCAATTAAACTGTGGAAAGACCTAAGTAGATCCAGTTTTGTCTGGTTTCTGCTTAAAACATTCTGATTTACCATTAGCCCAATGTTTCTTTCCTAATGCACAATTTTCTTTATTGATTTTTTTCCCCTTTGTCATCAGCATTGCTCAAAACAGAACTACTAAAATATGCTGACCTTTTTTCTTTCCTCAGAGATTCTTAGCAATAAGACTTACACAGAACATATCCATCAAATCCACTATTTAATTAAAATACAAGGTTAGGTTGGGAAAATATAAATAATAGAGCTGGTAAGGAATTTGTATATGAACACTAATTCTCCCTCTAGTTTTCTGTATATGAACCTGGGTCTAACTCTTTAGAGTTTGTATAACACAGTTATGAGCCAAATGGGCCTGGGCTTGCATCCTATGTGTGTGTGAACTCAGCATAATTTTCCTTTCTGAGTTTCAATTTTTTTTGTGTATAAAATGGGGTTAATAAAAGTACCACTAGCCATGAGGATTAAATGAGTACTTTGAACAATATAAGACTTCACTAAATGTAATAATGTTATTACATGGTAATAATATTATTTTTATTCATTCAAAAGTGCTTATTGAGCATCCACCATGTACCAATATTGTATAAGGAATTAAGGAGAAAGTGGTGATTAAACTTAGTGATGAACTTGGTTGCTGCTCTGAAGAAGCTTTCTCTGGTGATGAGGAAGAAAATCTAACAAAAGTTTTCAAAAAATGAGGACAAGGGAAAAGTTCAGTGTGTAATTGGGTTGCTCATAGCACCTCATAGCTCTGATTAGGACACAATCAGGGAAGACTTCCTGGAAGGAGTGGCACTGGGTTTTCCTCAGGCTGCAGGAAGTCTAGGGAGATGTGTTTGGATGTACACTTTAGTTTTCTTCTATGCAATACCTGACTTCATCATATATTAAAATAATCAACATTCATGGACCCCCTAATGTCAACTAGGCTCAAAGATAACCCTGACATGAGTCCCATTCTCAAGGATTCTCATTTCTTGGGACACAGAACCTGTGTGTACACTGTGATAATAATTATTGCTAACATTTACTGTCTGTGTGCTATGTGGTAGGCTCTAAGTACTTTGCATGGATTAGTTCATTTAATCCCCACAGTCAAAGGTATGAGGAACACACCATTGTTATACCCATTCTAGGGATGATTAAACTGAGGCTACTGAATTTAAGGACTTATCTTAGTTTACATTGCTAGGAAGAGGTAGGATCAGGTGCATGAACTACATCACTTTAGTGGAGGTGTATAGGTAGGAAGGAGGAAGCTAGTCTTAGAAGAAGAAATATTTCCTTCCCCCAATTCTTCCTTTCCTCTTTTTTAATATGTGACTTTCCTCACAGTGGTCTTCATTCTTTTGGCTTTGGTCACCGAAGGGTTTTTCCTCTTGTCAACATGCAAATACCACTGGATGGAGTTAACCCATAGGAGTTAAAACTCATTCCGAAAAGTTCATCAGATCTTTAAGGTAGTGAGTCAGGAGAGAATCTAAGACACTGGATGAGAGGGAAGAACCCCGGATTGGAGGGCGGGGAGGGAGAGCGGAATTAGCAGCAGGGATGTGTAGCTTCAAGACACACCCTCCCTTTTATGTTTATGCATATATCTGCTTTGGGGGCTCTTTATTCCTTCCTATAGGTCTGGGGTTCTCTTTGATATCTTTTCGCTTCAGCCTAAGCAACTCATTTTATTACTTCATGTATCTCAGCACTGATGGTGACAAATTTATTTGGCTGGTCTTTCTGAAAATGTCTTTATTTCACCTTGGTTTTTGAAGGATATTCTGTTGGATATAGAACTTTATGGCAAGAGTTTTCTTTGTTTCTGCTTTTATTTACACACACACACACACTCACTCACACACACACACACGTTTCTTTAAAAGATTAATACTGTTAAAAGCAAAAATAACCAGTATTTGGGGTTAAAAATATATGTATAAGTGAGATATAAGACAAGGACCATGGCGGGGGAGGGTGTAAAGAGAATTATACTGACAAAAGTCTATTACACTGTTCATGAATAAATACAATATTTGAAGACAAAAAAAGACACACCTTTCTGCCTCACACTTGGGCAGAACTGTCTCTAGACTGGCCCTTCTCAGGGTCTGCGAGCCCCACCTGCTTTCCTGTACTCACACTTCACTCGGCCTGCTTTTCAATTCCTCCTTTATTTTAGGACCTTTGCCTTATTCTACATCCTCTATTCCACCTTTCCTCCCTTCCTCTAAGGCATAAAATGGGCCCAGGATTAAGGCTTTGGGGCATTCCCGCACCACCATGTAAGCACAGGCACTCGTTGTCTGCAGTTCTTTTTCTGTTGAGGGTCTTTCCTCAGCAGGA
>NW_006774995.1:2194541-2204574 GCF_000442215.2 Lipotes vexillifer
TCCTGAGAGCCTATCTTATTTTTTTAAGAAATGGAATGAAAAGAGGGTTTTTACTACTGTTAATTTTTTAATTATAAAAGTTATATTTACTTACTAAAGAACATTTGAAGATACAGAACTATATAGTGATAAAAATCACACCTAGATGGCGCAGTGCTTGAGAGTCCGCCTGCCGATGCGGGAGGCGCGGGTTCGTGCCCCGTTTCGGGAGGATCCCACGTGCCGCGGAGCGGCTGGGCCCGTGAGCCATGGCCGCTGGGCCTGCGCGTCCGGAGCCTGTGCTCCGCAAATGGGAGAGGCCACAACGGTGAGAGGCCCGCATAACGCAAGAATAAAACAATGTGTGGTTTTTAAAACTCAGTGTAATCATTATATTTACGTGTATTTATATGTATGCATAACTACATTTGTATGTATATAGAAGATCTATGTGCATGTATATATAAATATTGTGTATTTTGTGAGGGCAAAAAAGGATTTCATTAAGATTCAGTCCTTATGCACTAGTCACTTCAATCAGCCCAAGTCTATTGACATCTGTATCGAACGTCTGTCATCACACTTGTGTTTTAACCTAAAGTGACCACTTGGGCATCTGTTAACCTTTCAACACTTCTTTGTGATACAGGTACAATCTCAAATCTTTCCTGATTCAGTCTTGCGAGTTTGCTTTCCCTGACATCATTCTAATATGCTAGGGTATAAGAGATTTCTCTTCTCTCACGCACTGGCAAGTGTCTCAGACCCTTAAGTGCATCTATTTCACAGTGTTCCTCCGTGTCCTTTCATCCTGCTGCCTGTTCAATACCATATTAAGGAACTGAAACCCTAAGAAGGCACATCAGGGCAGAAATGGAGAAGCCACTGGAAAGGTTACCACTGTCTGGGTGTGAGATAAATACCCCTTCCTGGAGAATTCATTATAAATGATGTTGCCTTCCTGATGAAGGATTGATTTGCTCAACAGAATGGATGGAAAATGACAGAGAAACACTGGGAAGCAGAGTGAGTGCTGGGAAGCAAGATGAGTAGCCACTTCAGAAAATTTAGACCCTCTTTCTAGGATAATGACTCCAGGGTTTTAGAAGAGTGATTAAAATTAAAATGAGAATCTTTTCATTCTTTTCCCAGACTCTTCATGTGATTTCTTTTGAGTAAAGGATACTAAATGCAGCAACTGAAAATATTAGGAAGAATTATTTATCAAGAACTCTTTTATTGTAGGGAGTTGTTCCCCCCCCCCCTTAAAAAATCTTTTACCATCCCAGGGGATATTCAGTCCCCTCCGAACTATAAAATAAGGGAAGCGGAAGCCCTCATTCCTGTGGAGATAATTGGAATTGAAACATTTCATATGTTCTAGAGTAGAAAATTCAGGAAGTAAATTGTACACAGAGAACAAAGGAAGACATGCAGTGTGTCAACCTTCCCCGTATATTGGTTTTGAACTCAGTCTACGAGGTGAAATTAAGCTTTGCCATAGCAGCACTAGAGTGAAGAATTCTTTAGTCTAAAAGCACCTTTGTTGGAGAAAATATGGGATGATCTGAAGAGGGAAGGGGTGTGTGGGAGTTAGAAGAAATGCTTTTTAATGGATAGAATCCTGAAATGAAAATTCAGACTTCTTCTAATCCCCGATGAGACCTCGTGACAAAAGCATCTTTAATCCCTTGTAGTAACTCTCATACCATCTCTTAAACTCTTCTGATATGTTGATGTGGAGTCCCCAGGGCTCTTCCTTTGCTTAGGCAAAGAGTTCCATCCATAAGCACCAATAGTCCCCACATACTAAGCCCTTGTAAAGGAGGACTGCTTAACCTTGTTTGTTATTACTGATTGATGTCAATACCTAGTTCAGGGGTCAGGCTATGGCCAAACCCAGCCCACCAACATTTTCATAAATGAAGTCTTATTGGAACTCAGCCAGCCACCCCTTCAATTACACTGTCTATGGTGGTTTTTGCACTATAACAGAAGAATTTAGTTTTGACAGAGATCGTATGACCCACAAAAACCAAAAATATTCACTTTCTGACCCTTTACAGGAAAAGCTTGCTAAACATTTCTAGTTGATTAGAACATGGTGAGGCCAGAGTACTAGGTTTTAATTTACATTTCCTAAATCCAGTTCCAGAAAGCTTCCATGGTAATGGTTGTGTCTGGTCAGATGACGGACACAGTGGTTTGAAAGTTTTTATAGTTATTTTATTTGCGTTTTGAATGGAAAGAATATTAATTATTTACTACATAAGTACAGTGCATATTTGTATAAATAAAGCACTTTCCAAGCAAGCATAATAATTTTCCACTATACTTCCTAAACAAAAGAGATTGATTTCACATTTTCTAAATACAAGACCACTCCCATGCCATGCTAGGTATATGGAACTCTCTGAAAGTTATTGTATATAAATGCAACACATCTGAATAATTAAACACAGAAATGCACAGTTAATAAACACTTTCACAGAAGATGTTGCTAATTAATTGTGTCACTTGTATTAGAGGCATCATTCTCCAGCCTCTGAGATAGGACTTGCCTTTTGGACATCATGGGGTACATATGGTGAGCATAAGGGAAATGATTTTTTTTTTTAAGAGTGTACATACCTTCAATGAACTGTTCTCTAACTCATGGAGGACCTGGTTGCCATTTCACATCCTGCAAAAGTCGCTGGGGTCCAAGTGGTTTTAGAGTTTGTGGGTGGACGTGTTCTGTACCGCAGAATAATATGCTTCATTTGAGTATCTTTATAGCAGTTTAATCTCAAATTGCTCTTTTTTAGCTTTCACTACAAAGTGTTTCACATCCCTACTTCTCTCTCTTGAGCCCCAGTTATCCCATTCTTGCTTTACCATAGACCCTTTCTTTCTTGCCTCTTAACCTCTGAGTCTCTGATTACTGTGTCCTCTGTGCCCCAAAGCACTTACTTTTCGTATATTTGGCATTTCCTGCGTTCCTAACTACACTGTATGTCATTTGAGTGCAAAGCCTGTCTTCCATCTGCCTTTCAGACTTAACAAGAAGCATAACTTCCCGAGAGCATCATGTTGTTTAAGAGTTTTCCATTTTGCTCATTCTGATGGTTTTATTCTGTCTCCATTTATCAAATGGCTTAAAACAGGTTTTGGCCATGTTGCTTTTTGTTTGTTTTCCCTCCTCCTTTTTTTTACTTCCTGTTGGCATCCAACATGGCTGAACCATTCTCCCTTCTGCTGGACACGCCCTAACACTCCTTACTTTGTTCTTTATCCACTCTTCCTCCAGGAAACCTTCATCGATTTCCTCTAATCATTTTCACCTTGTTAGCACCTTCTAGGGGCTAAATTTATCTCCAACTCAAACCTGTAATTATTGCTGATTCTTATTTTGGGAAGTGGAGGAGGGGACAGTGCTCATGTCTGTGGTTGTGGCTGAAAAGTGAATGTTGGGCAAACAGTTCTGGAACATCTCTTTTGTCATCTTGCTACTTCCTGTGGGTCCCAAATGCTCCTCACTTGTAGCTCTATTTGAACACTTCTTTACTCTGCATTATGTTATAGCTGGTTATCTCTTCACCCTTCTTAGACTCTCAGAATTTTGAAAAAAGAGAGAATAAACACGTCTCTATGGCATAACAGCTCAGCATGGGGATTAGTTCATAGTAGATACTCAACGTATATTTAGAGTTGAAATAAAACATCCTTTTCTGCCCTGGAGCTGAGTTTATCTTGTGAGTAAGGACTATTTCTACTATGCAAAGAGCTGCTGTTCTCAAACAGTATAAAATTGTTGTCTGGATTCACTGCCAGCCCAAATCCTTCTTCAAAATGATCAATTCCATTCCTTATTTTTTAAAGCATATGTTCCTAAATTGTTAGAATGATAATTACTTAGTAATACTAAATGTTTCAATAGATGTATAATGTGATTGACAAAGTATTTATAGGAATCTTTATAATTTAGTTGTATCATTTGGCCAGGTTAACCTCTCTGTGCCTAGGTTTTTTAATTCTGTAAAATGAGGATTAGTATTGTGGACAAAACTCTGGGTCTTTTTTTTTTTTTTTTTCAGTAATTCCTGGTATTTCTACCTCTACTCCACAGTTTTCCTCTACCTATGACAGATGTAGTCTAATATTTCCACCATTCACAGGAATCTCCAGAAAATTTCCTCTGTACGTGGGGACAGCTCCTACGGCAGAATAATGGCAATCTATGCAGGATAAGACCTAAACCTGGCCTTACCAATATGTCCTGTGCATGCTTTCATTGCATTTGGGCTAAAAATGGGAAAATCAAGGTGATGGAATCTGTCTGAGGAAGGGTAGAACCATTATTTTGTGGCAATTTAAGTCATTTTAAAAAACAAAAGATATTAATTGAAGCCTAAGTTGTAAATGAATAGTTAAACTTCCCTTTGCTGGATGAGATGTGTCAAAGAGCAAGTATCCATCTCATGTTTCACTAAACAGAGTACTGACTTAAGGTATCTGCCCTGGATCAACTCAGAGCAGTACTTAAAACTTGACTACTAAAGAGAGGCTGATGTTTTAGGAGCTCCTTGTGGGGGTGACATTTATTGGGGGAGGTCTTGGAAACCAGCAAGGGTCAACACTGTGAATGAAGCTGACCCCACAGGTGCAAGGCTTGTGGGTTTCAGTTCCAGTCTCACCCTTCAGAGATCAGTGACGGCCACCCTAGAGGCACCATCTGCAGGCCTATGGGAAAGACATCAGATTTGAAATACGTGGGAAAGAAAGAACTTAAATTTGAAAGTTGACTTAATTATACTCTCTGCTTTCAGAGAGCTTCCTCTTTGTACCTCTCACCTCATTTTTTACCCACGCTGCAGAACAATTTTGGCATTTGATTCTCCCCCAAACTACTGGTTCCTAGTTTCAATTTCTGTATCTAGTTGAGAAATACAAATGGGGTTGGACCTCACTGAGAAATACAGGAAAGTTACTTTCTGGTTTGGAGTCTTGCCAGGCTCAGCAGATACTTTTCATGAGGGCAAGATAACTGCTGTTGGCTTCTGATGTCTGTGTCTGGGGAGCTCAAAGAACTTTGTATACACTGTCACATTCATTCTACCTGAGGCAAGGTGGAGGCATGCTTTATTGTAAAATTTTCTTTAAAGTTCTATTCTTAAGTATAAAAGAGAGACAGAAGAAAAATGTTGTCTATGTGTCAGTTAGGCATATTTAAAAAATATGATACTGAAAAAAGCTGGGGTTTTATAATAATGTTCCCTCACTCTCTTTAGAGGGGATAAGGGGGTCATTGGTGACCCAATCCCAGGGCTTCAACCGGGGGAGGGCGTTATAAAGGGAGAGAATATAGTGCAGACATCAGCACTTAGTTTAAAGAGGGGCATGTTATAGATACATATCCACTCCACAGATCCTGGGAGACTGGCCATTGACTTAAGACCTCTCCAAATTGATTGGACTAATACCTTAAAGTTTTGCTGATTCTATTCTTTTGCCGTTGGCCAAAAAAACCTCACATTTTTATTTTTTACTTTTGGACATAATTAGAGACACTGTAGAACTTTAAACTGTAATGATACTGCTTCTTCTGCCACCTAATAAAAGTATTGGGTTAAGAATTAATAAATCTAGGGCCTCCCTGGTGGCGCAGTGGTTGAGAGTCCGCCTGCCGATGCAGGGGATGCGGGTTCGTGCCCCGGTCCGGGAGGATCCCGCATGCTGCGGAGCGGCTGGGCCCGTGGGCCATGGGCGCTGAGCTTGCGCGTCTGGCAACGGGAGGGGCCACGACAGTGAGAGGCCCACATATCGCAAAAAAAAAAAAGAATTAATAAATCTAAATTATTTCCTTGCTCTGCTGCTGTGACTCTTTACTGGATACAATACTAGGGATCTCTAGGCCTGAGTTCCTTCACCTACACAGTGAAAATGAGGGACCATATCACCTCTAAGATTCCTTCCAGCTTTGCAGTTTCCAGAAGTATATAACATGTTTTATTGCTTGCTGTGCAGGAAAGAACATGCAGAGAATATCGGAGTTTCTTTGTCTGAATATCCCTTGCAGCCTTTTCCTCTCTCTCTTAAAGTCATAAATATAGCTTAAAAAATTTTATTCAAAACTCTACATGCTTGTTGTACAGAAAAGTTAGAAAATGTAGATAAACAAAAGTAATAAAAACAATGCATAATCTCACCACTCTTGGATAACTACTATTAACACTGTGGTATACAGTGCCTCTGACATTGTTCCAGATATTTCTGAAAACACACACATACACACACACTTTAGTTATGTCAGTGGCATCTTGAAGGTTATTAAGGTTGAGATGCATTAAGAAACCGTCACTATTAGATGTTCAGGATATGTCTAGAGTTTGGAGGAGGGACAGGATGGTCCTTTGCTTCTATTTTGGGTTATGTGTCAGTCCATCTAGGTTTGCCTCAGATGGGCTTCCTCTGGCCTCCTTTCTTTTTGTGTTCTCTAAAATTCCATTTTTAAAATTTTATCGAAGTATAGTTGCTGTACAATATTATGTAAGTTTCAGGTACACAGTATAGTGATTCACAATTTTAAAGGTTATACTCCATTTATAGTTATTATAAAATATTGGCTATGTTCTTTGTGTTGTACAATATAGCCTTGTAGTTTATTTTACACTTAATAGTAGTTGTACCTGTTCATCCCCTACCCCTTTATTTCCTCTCTCCTTTTCTCTGTCCCCGTGGGTAACCACTAGTTAGTTCTCTATATCTGTGAGTCTGCTTCTTTTTTGTTATATTCACTAGTTTGTTGTATTTTTTAGACTCCACACATAAGTGATATCATGCACTATTTGTCTTTCTCTGACTTATTTCACTTAACAAAATGACCTCCAAGTCCATCTGTGTTGCTGCAAATGGCAAAATTTCATTCGTTTTTTATGGCTGCGTTGTTTCCATTGTATATATATATATATATACACATCTTCTTTATCCATTTATCTCTTGATGGACTCTTATGCTGCTTCTATGTCTTTGGTCTCCTTCTTGTCTTAGAATTTTTTATCTTCTTTCCCTGTCTCCTAGTTTATTGGTTTGATTTATTTCCCCTCCTGGAGACATGGTGCTAGCACCTTTCATCCTGCTCTTCCTTGGAAGGAACTTTATACAGAGTTAAACATTTATAGGACAAGAAAACACTTTGGTTATATTGATGCCTTTTATAGCATAAATTCAGTGCCTTACTAGATTCTCTGCCTCTTTTTTTCCTACCTTAAAAAGACACAAACAAAATAAAGTGGAATAAAAAAATAACTACAGGACATCCCTGGTGGTGCAGTGGTTAAGAATCCACCTGCTGGGACTTCCGCAGGGGTGCAGTGGTTAAGAATCCACTTGCCAATGCAGGGGACATGGGTTTGAGCCCTGCTCCGGGAAGATCCCACATGCCACGGAGCAACTAAGCCCGTGCGCCACAACTACTGAGCCTGTGCGCTAGAGCCCGTGAGCCACAACTACTGAGCCCTCATGCCACAACTACTGAAGCCTATGGGCCTAGAGCCTGTGCTCTGCAACAAGAGACACCACCACAACGAGAAGCCCACGCACCGCAATGAAGAGTAACACCCACTCACTGCAACTAGAGAAAGCCTGCGCACAGCAATGAAGACCCAACACAGCCAAAAATTTTAAAAATAAATAAAGTAAAATAACTACAACAACAACAATAATGACATACGACAAAACTCAAAACTCCTCCCAGAAAGGAGTAGAAGAGAAGGAAAATAAAGAAGTGAGGAAGGAAGAAAACTCTGACTTGCTTTGTGTTTACATTTGTAAATACTTTCTCAATATTTTCTATCTCAACAATCTATTTTAAAAATGTGAGCATACTTTGTGTAGTTTGAAACCCACTTTTTTTTTTTTTTTTGCGATATGTGGGCCTCTCACTGTCGTGGCCTTTCTCGTTGTCGGACGCGCAAGCTCAGCGCCCATGGCTCACGGGCCCAGCCGCTCCACGGCATGTGGGATCCTCCCGTACCGGGGCACGAACCCGTATCCCCTGCATCGGCAGGCGGACTCTCAACCACTGCGCCACCAGGGAGGCCTGAAACCCACTTTTTCTCGTAATAAATGCATCACAAACATCTTTCTACCTCATCTAATAAATACCTAAATCATATATGTAGTGGTTGAATATTTTTGCAGGGGGAGAGATAACTTACCTAACTTACCCTCATTATTATTTTTGCTGACATAAACAATAATAAAGAATTACACTGTGTGACCAGACTAGGATAATGGCATAATTATTCCTGTCTTTCTTCAGAGTCTTTTATGTCCATGATAGGTATGTGCAAATATGTGGCCATAATCCTGCAAGACTTTACTAACAGACCACGACCCTGTAGCTGAGCTCTCAGCACAGTGCTCCAGGTAGCCACAACTAATTGATTAGAGATGACAAGCTAGATGAAATCTAGGCCACTCAACTTCTCTGGGTCCCCATATTGCCAAAAGCATGAATGGCATAGTATTAGAATCTGTCTCACATTGAAGAGCACACAGTAAATTCTTTTATATTAGTATGCTTACATGAATCCTACTGAGCTGGCTATTGGCAGAAGGAGATAGGTTGATGTTATGGACTGAATGTTTGTTTCCATCGCCCCACCTCACCCCCCCAAGTTGTATGTTGAAGCCCTAACTCCCAATGTGACTATATTTGGAGATGGGCCCTTTATGGATGTAATGAAGGTTAAATGAGGTCAAAAGGATGGGGACCCTGATTCAATAGGACTGGTATCATCATTAGATGAGACACGACAGAGGTCTCTCTCAATCTCAGTCTCCCTCTCTCTCTCTGCCATGGGAAGACAGAGGGAGAATGTGGCTGTCTACAAGCCAGGGAGGGAATTATCACTGGGAACTGAATGGGTCAGCACCTTGATCAGGGACTTCTAGCCTCCGAAACTGTGAGGAAATACATTTCTGTGGTTTAAACCACCCAGTCTATGGTATTTTGTTATGGCAGCGCAAGCAACCTAAGACAGTAGATACATTATCACTAAGTATTATTCAGTTAAGGACCAAATATCAAGGATTTCCTCTGAAAGATGTAATTCATTTGTCTAAACATGCAAAAATGTTTCCATTTGAGAGTCAGAAATTTTGAAATATTGTGATTAACTCTGTTGGTAAATCACCTGAACAAATCATAGAATCACAGAATTGATAGATGAGAAAGAAACTTGGCCACGTGGCTCAGCTACCCACCAATGCAGTAATAATTTTTCTAAATAACACACAGACTTTACTAGAATTATTTATCAAGTAATTTTTCTTTATATGAAACTTTGATCTACCTAGGTATAGCTTTCATCCATAGGAACAAGTTCTGTTATCTTTACCTGACAGAACAAGTCTGTTCTTTCCTCCACTTCATTCATCTTTCTAGATGCTGTGATAGTTAATTTTATGTGTCAGTTTGTTTGGGCCACAGTGCCCAGATATTTGGTCACATATTTTCTGGATGTTCCTGTGGGGGTGTTTTTAAATGAGATTTATATTTAAATTGGTGGACTTTGAGAAAAGCAGATTGCCCATAAGGTGGGTGGGTTTTAATCAATCAGTGGAAGGTCTGAATAGAACAAAAGGCTGACCTCCCCTGGAGAAGAGAAAATTCTCCAGCAGACTGTCTTCAGACTTCATCTCCAAAATCAGTTTTTCCTGGTTCTATATCAGACTGACTTTGGACTTAAACTGCAACTCTTTCCTGAGTCTCCAGCCTGCCAGCCTTCCCTGCATATATGCACATATATGAATATAAATGAATATATCATATCCATTTATGTATAATAATATATGTATATATTATATATGTCTAATTAGTTGTGCTTCTCTGGAGAACCCTAATACAGATATGTCATGTTCCTTCTCTCTTTAAAGCTATCCATTGGCTTCTCATCCTGTAAAAGCCAAAACCTTATGATGACCTCAAGTCCTTACATGCTCTTCCCTCATCTTCACCTCTAAACCCCTCATCAATAGCTCTCTAACTTCATATGTTCCAACTCTTTCC
>NW_006774995.1:2204584-2230130 GCF_000442215.2 Lipotes vexillifer
TTTCCCTAGATCATGCTGGTTCAATCACACTGGCCTCCTAGCTGTGCCTGTCTCAATATTGTTGGATTTACAATTTCCTCTGACCTGAATGTTAGTCTCCCAGATAACCGTGAGGCTGGATCCCTCACTTTCTTCACATCTTTACTCAACAAAAATCTCAGTAAAACCTTTCTTAGGTCTTTTTAAAAAACTTCAATGTCCCTTTCCAATATTTCCTATTCCCTTCATTATTTTACTGTTTTCCTTAGCACTAATCACAATCTGTTATACATTGTATTTTACTTTTATCTTTGCCATCTGATTTCCCTTTTAGAATGAAATTTTCATGAAAGTTGGAATTATCTGCTTTGTTCATTGCTATATTCCCAACACCTAGAGCAGTGTCTGAAATATAAGAGCTGACCAATTAATATTTGTCAAATAAATGAATGAGTCAGAACATCAGATCCTTTTTGAAATTTTTAGGTTGATTTTCAAACCAAATCTTCAAATTTAATAAGTTTTGGTTTAATTTTAACATTTTTACACACTGTTAATTATTTTGGAATTAAAATATATTGTATATTAAATATGTAACTTAAATACCTTAGTTTTCACCTGTTCTTAATCCACTGTCAAATGCTATTACTAAATAAATGAGGCATCTCATAAACAACATTGTTTCTGAGGTGATAGATAGATAGACAGTAGCAGTAGTAATGGAAGATATTCATTTATCCTTTATCAGTTTCATACTTTACATTTTAAAAAGTTATCAGTCATACTACAAATATTTATATAATGCTAGTTTATATACTTATTAATATATTTTAATATATTAATTATATTTATATATAATTTATGTAATAATAATAATTATAGAACACTATACTAGATTCAGGGGAATTGGCAACATAAAACATATGTGCCTGACTCTATGCAACTTACAGTCTAACATACAAACCAAATAACAAACATTTTGTTGGAAAACAATTCCCTATGGGTCTCTCCTGTTCTGTGAGTTTCTATAAGCAAGGGCACCAATTTGCCCTTTGCTCCAGATGATCATTTTAAGAATCTTGCTAGGGCTTCCCCGGTGGCGCAGTGGTTAAGAATCCGCCTGCCAATGCAGGGGACACAGGTTCAAGCCCTGGTCTGGGAAGATCCCACATGCCGTGGAGCAACTAAGCCTGTGAGCCACAACTACTACAGCCCACGCAACTAGAGCCCATGCTCTGCAAGAGGAGAAGCCACTGCAATGAGAAGCCTGCGTACCACAACGAAGAGTAGGCCCCGCTCTCTGCAACTAAAGAAAGGCCAATGCAGCCAAAATTAAATAAATAAAAAATTAAAAAAAAAAAAAAAAGAAGCATCTTGCTGGATGCCTGGGACATCTTGCTGGAGGTCTGGAACACAGAGACAGTGTCTCTCTCCGGACCAAAGGACAGATATACTTACTGCCCATTATAAAAGATTTAGATCCCTAAGCTCAGGGTTCTTCTTTTATTTTTTTATGTTTAAAAATTAATTAATTATTAATTAATTTTTGGCTGAGCTGGGTCTCTGCTGCTGCGCGTGGGCTTCCTCTAGTTGTGGCGAGTGGGGGGCTACTCTTTGTTGCGGTGCGTGGGCTTCTCATTGCGGTGGCTTCTCTTGTTGCAGAGCACAGGCTCTAGGTGTGTGGGCTTCATTAGTTGTGGCTCACAGGCTCTAGAGCACAGGCTCAATAGTTGTGGTGCATGAGCTTAGTTGCTCCTCGGCAGGTGGGATCTTCCTAGACCAGGGCTCAAACCCCTGTCTCCTGCATTGGCAGGTGGATTCTTAACCACTGGGCCACCAGGGAAGCCCAGAATTCTTCTTTTAAAATGCAACTCACTGCACATGTACGCATCGCTCTGGGACCATCCACGTCACCTCTGTGGGACTTGGGGGCAGGTGGAACTGATGTAAATATGCTAGTACTTATGCTGCCTGTTGCCCCATGCATCATGAGGTCCTGGGTCTCTGAGCCAGGATACTCATGTCTTTAGCAACATCCATGAAACTTGTTTGTTTGCAAGTAAATTGAAATCTCAGACCCTTCACAGTCCCTGATACACATCACTACTATCATCATCAGAATTCTAACATGAAAGCTCATTATCTTCTTGGTTCTAAGATGCATTTTAACATCATAAAAATGAGGCAGATGAAATCTTGTTAGAGGGTTGAAGGACCATAGAGAAATAAGCCTGAATTCAGTAATTTGATGTTGCTTGTAAAAACAATTATATGATTTATCTGAATTTGTTGTTTTGGTCAGTGACTCTCACTACTTTGGACCTTTGTGTAGGAATTCAAATCAGGAATAATTTGAGTCTCTCCTGGGGTCCAGACCAACTCCCTTCAGGCTAGCTAGAAAAGGATTGAGTTAGTAGGGAAGATAGAGTTATGGGGATTCCTACTGGTGTTCTCACTAAATTTTATTGCACACGGAATGCTCAATTGAATAAAGAACTATAGATTCCCCAGATACAGACGTGAAGAACATGGAATCTAATTGACTCAGCTGTGATTTGTAGGTCTTTGCCACATACCTCACTCTAACTAAAATCCTATATTGTGTTGAGTTATACTCAATATTGTGGTATTTTCAAAGAGTGGTCCCCAAACATCTCCTGGGTGCTTATTAAAAATTCTGATTTCTTGATCCCACTCCAGACTTAATATATTGGAATCTTGGAGGTGGGGCTCAGCTATTTCATTTTTAACAAACATCTCAGGTGTTACTTAGACACTTCTCAGGTGATATATAGATTCTCTAAAGATTGAGAATCAGTATATAGACTGGGGTATCAGGAGAGAAGCCAGGTGATGAGGGTCACTGTGATTCTGGGGGGAAATGTGGTGTGCAGTGTACTATAGTATGATGTAGAGCAAACTATGATGGTTAATTTTATGTGTCAACTTGGTTTGACCACTGTACTGAGATGTTAGGTAAAACATTTTTTCTAGTTGTTTCTGTGACAGTGTCTTTTTAGATGAGAATGACATTTAAATCACTAGACTTTGAGTAAAGCAGATTACCTTCCGTAATGTGGGTGGGCCTCATTCAGTCAGTTGAAGGCCTTGATAGAAAAAGATTCCCAGAAGAGGGAATTCTGCTAGCTGACAGCCTTTGAACTTGAATTGAAACTCTTCACTGGGTCTCCAGCCTGCCGGCTTACCCTGCAGATTTTGGACATGCCAACCTCCACAAGCAGTCTCTCTTGCTGGTTCTGTTTCTCTGGAGAACCTTGATAATACACCGTGGTACCAGGATTACCTTGGGGGATTAGAGGACATAGTCTCTGATCTTCAGAATGAGAATTTAAATTTTTGTGTTTGCATTTAATGATAAATATTTATATTCAGGATCATCTGGATGTTCATCTCCTATCAGAGGACCATCATATGATTTCAGTCATGAAATTTGTGATAGGGTTATGATTGCTGGGGACAGTTGGTTGTCTAAACTGACAGCATTTAATTTTTAGTGTGTTTTTAAAACTTGAGTACACAGAATTCTATGTAGGGTTGCCAGACAAAATACAGGAGGCCCAGTTAAATTTAAATTTCAGATAGGCAACAAATAGTATTTTAACATAAGTATGTCCCAAATATTGCATGGGGCATATTTATACTAATATTTTTGTTGTTTATCTGAAATCCAAATTTAACTGGGAATCCTGTATTTTTATTTGCTAAATTTGGCAATCCCAATTTTGAGGGTATATTTCCAGAGGTCCAAGACTTTGAAGGTGTTCTTTGCATGTATTTGTGCATGTGAGTGTGTGTGTGTTTTAGGCAGACAGATGGTGCTTCTTGATTACTATATTTTTTCATAGTTACCTCTATATTACTCCTCTGCATCCTCTGTTTCATCAGTCTGGGAGATTTATTGACATTAACCATACTCTCAAGAGACCTCTTTGAATTCAGAAAGTTAATATTGATTTACAACAGGAGATATATTTTGCCAATTATAGTTGAGATTTCTCTGTGGCTGGGTTCACTTAAGCAACCAAATGGCATAAGAAAATAGAGCTTGAGAAATTCAGGTTTAAAGCAAAGAGAATGGATTTTTAGGAATAACTTTGATATATATTAACTTGATAAAATTCTGTTTTTTGTTTTTCTCATAATTTGAATTTAAAAAAAAACAGATTATCTCTTTCATTGGACATGGCTGAGGCACATGGCTAAAATATTTCCTTCCAACTCTCCTTTCTGTAGCCCCTGCGTTGGCCCCAAACTCAAATATTGCAGTTTTCTACCTCACTGAAATACCTTCCAAACATCTTTACAATGTGAATATCCAATTTTACAGTGACTACCTTTTCAATGGACTGTCTCCTAATTGCTTCTGGGATGTTTTCTAGGTGCCAATGGCTCTTACTCATTTTATGTGAATTATTTTTGGTCTCAGAGAGTGTGTCGTTTTTAAAAGAATGTGTCCTTGCTCTTTCCACCTGTTCTCTAATTTTTAATGTCCAGAGTTAAGAAAATAATAGGAGGATATTTTACTCTTAGACCATAAGTGGTCACTGTCTATTCTCCAGATGAAGTGTAATACACATTCTTCTCAAAGCTGGCATTCTAGTTATATGCTCATTTCACATAACCATTGTAATTATCTTATAAATCATAATCTAGGCTCATAAGTGAAAGCTGATTCTGTATCCACAGGAAAAATATTCATTTCTGTAGCACATGCATTAAAAACCACATGACTTTTTAATTTTGTTCTTTTCTTTTATAAGTGCTCCCATTTACTATAAAATCTAATTTAGGTGGTTATTTAGAAGAATGGAAACTATTAAAGTAAAACCAACCAAAAATTAAAGTTATTTTATAGAGGAGGGGTGAGAATCCCATTATGGTTTCTTATTATAAACACTCATAGAATAGTTCACAATGCAAAAGTTAGTTAAAGAATGACAGTAGTTTTCCCAAATACTTTAATTTAATGTATAAATATTGTCTTTCATTCTAGAAGATGAATTTTCTTCCAGAGTTCAGATTTAAAACAGAGATATTTCTTTTTTTTTTTTTTTTTAAAGACTAGTCCTTTGTTTTATTAATTAATTTATTTATTTTTGCTGTGTTGGGTCTTCGTTTCTGTGCAAGGGCTTTCTCTAGTTGTGGCAAGCGGGGACCACTCTTCATCGCAGGGCACGGGCCCCTCACTATCGCGGCCTCTTTTATTGTGGAGCACAGGCTCCAGACGCGCAGGCTCAGTAGCTGTGGCTCACAGGCCTAGTCACTCCGCGGCATGTGGGATCCTCCCAGACCAGGGCTCGAACCCGTGACCCCTGCATTAGCAGGCAGATTCTCAACCACTGGGCCACCAGGGAAGCCCCTGAGATATTTCTCTTAATACTCAATCTGAATTCATTCAGCCAGTTGGAAAACTTGAAAAAAAATGAGTGCTCTTAAAGTAGATACCATCTAAAATCTTTTTGGTCCAACTTATCTCTAATATTGTCATAAACACACTCACGTATCTTTGCATACACACATAGATACTTACACGTCTTCCTTCAGATGCCCAGATTTTTATTTAGCTTTACTGTTTAATAAAGACACTCAGGCTCTTTGGTGGGGCTAATGGAATATTCTTGGAGTCCGGAGCACTAGGAGTACTAGAACTTCTGCTGCCAGTGTTCTTGTCCCCATGGTGAGTCACAGCTGCCTCCCACCTCTGCAGAAGACCCTCCAACACTAGCAGCCTAGTGGATGAAAGGCTCTTGCTGCTCCAGCCAGGAGTCAGGACTCTGCCTCAGAGGTGGGAGAGCCAACTTCAGAACACTCGTCAAGAAGAGACCTCCCAGCCCCACATAATATCAAACGGCGAAAATCTCCCAGAGATCTCCATCTCAACACCAGCACCCAGCTTCACTCAACGACCAGCAAGCTACAGTGCTGGACAACCTATGCCAACCATATAGCAAAACAGGAACACAACCCCACCCACTAGCAGAGAGGCTGCCTAAAATCATAATAAGTCCACAGACACCCCAAAACACACCACCAGATGTGGACCTGCCCACTAGAGAGACAAGATCTAGCCTCATACACCACAACACAGACACTAGTCCCCTCCACCAGGAAGCCTACACAACGCACTGAACCAACCTTAGCCACTGGAGACAGACATCAAAAACAACGGGAGCTACGAACTTGCAGCCTGCAAAAAGGTGAACCCAATCACAGTAAGATAAGCAAAATGAGAAGACAGAAAAACACACAGCAGATGAAGGAGCAAGATAAAAACCCACCAGACCTAACAAATGAAGAGGAAATAGGCAGTCTACCTGAAAAAGAGTTCAGAATAATGATAGTAAAGATGATCCAAAATCTTGGAAATAGAATGGACAAAATGCAAGAAGCAGTTAACAAGGACCTAGAAGAAATAAAGATGAAACAGACAATGATGAACAACACAATAAATGAAATGAAAAATACTCTAGATGGGATCAATAGCAGAATAAATGAGGCAGAAGAACGGATAAGTGACCTGGAAGATAAAATAGTGGAAATAACTACTGCAGAGCAGAATAAAGAAAAAAGAATGAAAAGAACTGAGGACAGTCTCAGAGACCTCTGGGACAACATTAAACGCACCAACATTCGAATTATAGGGGTTCCAGAAGAAGAAGAGAAAAAGAAAGGGACTGAGAAAATATTTGAAGAGATTATAGTTGAAAACTTCCCTAATATGGGAAAGGAAATCGTTAATCAAGTCCAGGAAGCACAGAGAGTCCCATACAGGATAAATTCAAGGAGAAATACGCCAAGACACATATTAATCAAACTGTCAAAAACTAAATACAAAGAAAGCATATTAAAAGCAGCAAGGGAAAAACAACAAATAACACACAAGGGAATCCCCATAAGGTTAACAGCTGATCTCTCAGCAGAAACTCTACAAGCCAGAAGGGAGTGGCAGGACATACTGAAAGTGATGAAGGAGAAAAACCTGCAACCAAGATTACTCTACCCAGCAAGGATCTCATTCAGATTTGATGGAGAAATTAAAACCTTTACAGACAAGCAAAAGCTGAGAGAGTTCAGCACCACCAAACCAGCTTTACAACAAATGCTAAAGGAACTGCTCTAGACAAAAACACAAG
Organism: Lipotes vexillifer; assembly: GCF_000442215.2. Lineage (NCBI taxonomy): Eukaryota > Metazoa > Chordata > Mammalia > Artiodactyla > Lipotidae > Lipotes > Lipotes vexillifer. The sequence continues at coordinate 2,211,718 of NW_006774995.1, forward strand.
AGAAGGAAAAGTCCTATAATAACGAACCCAAAACAATTTAGAAAATGGGAATAGGAACATACATATCGATAATTACCTTAAATGTAAATGGACTAAATGCTCCCACCAAAAGACACAGATTGGCTGAATGGATACAAAAACAAGACCCATATATATGCTGTCTACAAGAGACCCACTTCAGACCTAGAGACACATACAGACTGAAAGTAAGGGGATGGAAAAAGATATTCCATGCAAATGGAAACCAAAAGAAAGCTGGAGTAGCAATTCTCATATCAGACAAAATAGACTTTAAAATAAGGACTATCAGAAGAGACAAAGAAGGACACTACATAATGATTAAGGGATCGATCCAAGAAGAAGATATAACAATTGTAAATACTTATGCCCCCAACATAGGAGCACCTCAATACATAAGGCAAATACTAACAACCATGAAATCATAAAAATCAGATCAGAAATAAATGAAAAAGAAATGAAGGAAACAATAGCAAAGATCAATAAAACTAAAAGCTGGTTCTTTGAGAAGATTAACAAAATTGATAAACCATTAGCCAGACTCATCAAGAAAATAAGGGAGAAGACTCAAATCAATAGAATCAGAAATGAAAAAGGAGAAGTAACAACTGACACTGCAGAAATACAAAAAATCATGAGGGATTACTACAAGCAACTCTATGCCAATAAAATGGACAATCTGGAAGAAATGGACAAATTCTTAGAAATGCACAAACTGCCAAGACTGAATCAGGAAGAAATAGAAAATATGAACAGACCAATCACAAACACTGAAATTGAAACTGTGATTAAAAATCTTCCAACAAACAAAAGCCCAGGACCAGATGGCTTCACAGGCGAATTCTATCAAACATTTAGAGAAGAGCTAACACCTATTCTTCTCAAACTCTTCCAAAATATAGCAGAGGGAGGAACACTCCCAAACTCATTCTACGAGGCCACCATCACCTTGATACCAAAACCAGACAAGGATGTCACAAAGAAAGAAAACTACAGGCCAATATCACTGATGAACATAGATGCAAAAATCCTCAACAAAATACTAGCAAACAGAATCCAACAGCACATTAAAAGGATCATACACCATGATCAAGTGGGGTTTATTCCAGGAATGCAAGGATTCTTCAATATACGCAAATCTATCAATGTGATTAACCATATTAACAAATTGAAGGAGAAAAACCATATGATCATCTCAATAGATGCAGAGAAAGCTTTTGACAAAATTCAACACCCATTTATGATAAAAACCCTGCAGAAAGTAGGTGTAGAGGGAACTTTCCTCAATATAATAAAGGCCGTATATGACAAGCCCACAGCCAACATCATCCTCAATGGCGAAAAACTGAAAGCATTTCCACTAAGGTCAGGAACAAGACAAGGTTGCCCACTCTCACCACTCTTATTCAACATAGTTTTGGAAGTTTTAGCCACAGCAATCAGAGAAGAAAAGGAAATAAAAGGAATCCAAATCGGAAAAGAAGAAGTAAAGCTGTCACTGTTTGCAGATGACATGATACTCTACATAGAGAATCCTAAAGATGCTACCAGAAAACTACTAGAGCTAATCAATGAATTTGGTAAAGTAGCAGGATACAAAATTAATGCACAGAAATCTCTGGCATTCCTATATACTAATGATGAAAAATCTGAAAGTGAAATCAAGAAAACACTCCCATTTACCATTGCAACAAAAAGAATAAAATATCTAGGAATAAACCTACCTAAGGAGACAAAAGACCTGTATGCAGAAAATTATAAGACACTGATGAAAGAAATTAAAGATGATACAAACAGATGGAGAGATATACCATGTTCTTGGATTGGAAGAATCAACATTGTGAAAATGACTCTACTTCCCAAAGCAATCTATAGATTCAATGCAATCCCTATCAAACTACCACTGGCATTTTTCACAGAACTAGAACAAAAAATTTCACAATTTGTATGGAAACACAAAAGACCCCGAATAGCCAAAGCAATCTTGAGAACAAAAAATGGAGCTGGAGGAATCAGGCTGCCTGACTTCAGACTATACTACAAAGCTACAGTAATCAAGACAGTATGGTACTGGCACAAAAACAGAAAGATAGATCAATGGAATAGGATAGAAAGCCCAGAGATAAACCCATGCACATATGGTCACCTTATCTTTGATAAAGGTGGCAGGAATATACAGTGGAGAAAGGACAGCCTCTTCAATAAGTGGTGCTGGGAAAATTGGATAGGTACATGTAAAAGTATGAGATTAGATCACTCCCTAACACCATACACAAAAATAAGCTCAAAATGGATTAAAGACCTAAATGTAAGGCCAGAAACTATCAAACTCTTAGAGGAAAACATAGGCAGAACACTCTATGACATAAATCACAGCAAGATCCTTCTTGACCCATCTCCTAGAGTAATGGAGATAAAAACAAAAATAAACAAATGGGACCTAATGAAACTTCAAAGCTTTTGCACAGCAAAGGAAACCATAAACAAGACCAAAAGACAGCCCTCAGAAAGGGAGAAAATATGTGCAAATGAATCATCTGACAAAGGATTAATCTCTAAAATTTACAGGCAGCTCATGCAGCTCAATAACAAAAAAATAAACAACCCAATCCAAAAATGGGCAGAAGACCTAAATAGACATTTCTCCAAAGAAGATATACAGACTGCCAACAAACACATGAAAGAATGCTCAACATCATTAATCATTAGAGAAATGCAAATCAAAACTACAACTGGCAGTGGGGTGTCCTACCTGCTTTACAGATAAGGAGATGGGCTTGCCGAGGGGAAGCTACTTGCCTGAGGTCACCCAGCTAGTAAGTAGGCGGTGAGTCAAGTATCAGACCCAGGTCCGGGTGGTTCCCAGGCTAAGATTCTTAACCAGCATGCATTGCAAGATCCTAAAAGGCAATGTCAATCTGTCTGTGGAAAGGAGTTCCCCAAAGTAAACTTGAAGTAGCCCAGGTAAATTAGGAAAGGGTCACAATTTTATGGTCAGAGATTTTAAGGAAAAACCAAGTGATGCAACCTCTTCATGTAATAAGAAAACAGATACAATTCTTTAATTTTGTCCTTAGCTTAACCCTTCACTAACATCCAGCAGCTCGGAGTGTACAGAGAAAGGCAGTAAATTCCTCATCTGTATCCCAGTGTGCCAACTGTTTTGGTTTTAATTGTGTCAGGTGTGTCTTCCTTCTGCCTGGAGGTCCTTCCTTAGGTTTGAAAATATCATGATCACATCAACAGTGTGAGAGGTGGTGGGAGAGCTGAGGTTCCACATGTGTCAACAACAGATGTGCACGTCTCCTGGAGCACTGGAAAAAAGAGTAATAGGAGTTCCCTTAGGGCTGTGCTCCACGTGCCCCAGGAGGGGATAAGGACGAAAGCCTCTGTAATTTATATTGACTGCTGAGGTAACCAGGTGCTTTCAGCAAGCATTCCAGTTGCAAATTTGGGTTTTAACAACCTTCCCAACAACCTCTGATTCCTCTTAAAAACAAAGAGGGAAGAGATATGGGAACATATATATATGTATAACTGACTCACTCTGTTATAAAGCAGAAACTAACACACCATTGTAAAGCAATTATACCCCAATAAAGATGTTAAAAAAATAAAAATAAAAATAAAGACACTCAGGACACATAACCCATCCCAAATAATGACACCATTTCTCATTTTTAATAATTATGCTTTATATTTGCAGGTGCTTTGGCATTTAAAAAAGGTCTAGCAGGCATGCAGGGCAGATATAACTACATTTAGTTTTCATTTTATAGGTGAAGAAAGTGAGAATCACAGAAGCTAAGTTTTTGTGCACTAAAAAGTGACATGGTTGGGGGACTTCCCTGGTGGTCCAGTGGTAAAGAATCTATCTGCCTTCCAATGCAGGGGATATGGGTTCGATCGCTGGTTGGGGAACTAAGATCCCACATGCCACGGGGCAAGTAAGCCTGCGAGTCACAACTACGGAGTTCGCGCACCTCAGTGGGAGAGCCCGCGTGCCACAAACTACAGAGCCCATGCACCCTGGAGCCTGTGTGCCACAACCAGAGAGAGAAAATCCACACACCACAGCTAGAGAGAATCCCGCGCACCACCACTAGAGAGAGAGAAAAAAAAGTGACTAGGTGAGAGCTAAAGTCGAGTCGGTTTGACTGCAAATTCCGTTCTCCTTTCAATACATTAAGAGTTGTCATGAGCTTTATAAGAGATAATGTGTGAAAAATACTCTAGAGTATTAGTCATTTTAATATGTCCTCCAACTTACTGTTCCCAAACCTGGTTGACTATCAGAGTCCCCTGGGGATCTGTACTTTTGAAAACACTCCCCAGGTGATTCTGATGATCAGCTAGAGTGGAAAACAGCTTCTTATGTCACATTCTCAGAAAACCAACTGACTGGTGATGTCAGTACCCTGTGGATCATGTACTTAATCCAAATATGTTTCCTACTGCCTACCTTCAAGTTGTAAAGTCTTATTCTCCTCATGGGAAGACATCATGGTAATAGAAATTTTTATCTTTACCTTTGCACCTTCCACTTGTAGGCTATGTATTAGATGCTGTCGGCATTATCTAAATGTGAGGGAGGTGATGTTATCACCCTCTTACAGACTAGGATGTTGAAAAGCAGGGAGAATAAGTAAATTTCCCAAAGGAACTGCCATTGAACAAGTTGATTTGGTTAGCATAAGGTTGATTATTCTTTCATTAATGAAATATTTCATGAATATTTCATTAATGAATATTTCATTAATGAAATAATAGTAGTAACTGAAGCATCTTCAAGTTTTGTCATCAAAAGTTATCTTTCAAAAAGAAAGCCACACAGGCTCTTTCATTTACAGTTTTATTTAGAAAATTTCCAAAGTCCCTCTCTTTCTTATCTCGCGCTCTCTCTTTCTCTCTCTCTCTCTCTCTCTCTCTCTCTCTCTCTCTCTCTCACACACACACACACACACAGTCATGTAGAAAAAAATCTGAAACCTGATTGTTTTAAAACTCTTATTCTATAGAACAATTTACTTATGTAATTGAACAACAACTTTAAAGGACTTTCCAGACCATATTTTCTTGAAACCTTAAATATTTTAGTTCATCCTGGGAAGAAACATTTGCTTTTGAAAAAGACTGATGGTTTGACTAACATACTTTGCTTTGATCCCCTTTTCTGCCTGGGGAAGACCATGTCTTATTCATCATTCAATGTGTAAAGTTTTATTGTTACTCCACAGTTAGAGGAGGAGAAAAAATAACCAAGGACAATTGCAATTTGAGAGAGTACGCAAGGGCAGGGAAGAAGACATGAGATGATCCTAGACTTAAAAAATATATTTTATGCTTGTAATATCTTCTAGATGTTATGAATTTGTTTGCACACTTAGCGTAACTTTGAAAGGAGAACCTCTAAATCAAGAAAATAGTTTTAACCATACTGCGCCAAGTTCAAAGCCAGGTCTTGGAGTCAGCTATAATTTGAGTAAAACAGTAATAGTTACAGCACATGCAGCTTTTCCTTCAGCCTGTCCAGAGTCTTACTGTGTGCAAGTTAGTTAGTCGCTCTTGTCACTAAGACCAGTCATCCTCGTCTCACAATAGAAATTACAAAAATCAATGTGTCACCTCTCGCTTCCCTGGAACGCAGCACTGAGGATCTATCAGTCAACAGCAATTATAACAGACACCATTCATGTCACCTGCCCCTTTTTCTTTTGTCCCCTACAACTCTCATAGGCTAAAGAAGAGAAGCCTGGGTTAGTAACCCCTCACTGGGCCCTGCTTATCTGACAACAGTCAATTAATATTTATTAAACATTCATAATGAGCCTAGCCTGTGTCAGGTGTTGGCTCCCATCTTACAGCCCTCTTCCTGGAGGGTTATCCTCATCAGTCTTCACATGACTGGTTTCATCTTGTCAAAATTTTAACTAAAATTTTCAATTTCACCACTCCAAAAAGGTTTTCTTTCAATCTGAAATAAACATCTTAATCACATTGTGTCATATGATCCTATTTGAATTCTCTGCATAGCACTTATTATTACCTATTATTTTTCTTATTTTAAAAAATATTTTTTAAATTTTCTGTCTCTTATTACTACAATGTACATACCACAACAGGTGGAAACTTCTCTGTCTTGTTATTACTATGTCCTTAGCACCTAGAATATTTCCTGACACATAAATATTTGTTAAATGAGTGAGAGACTTAGGATACAGTGGTGGGACAGAAGTGGACATGGTTCCTGATTTTGCGGGGCAGCTTGTAGTTTAGCAAGGGCAATAGACATTAAGCAAAGAATCCTACAATTTAATGCAAATTTACAGCTATCATTAGTGTGGAGATAGAGCCATTCTAGGAGGACTTAGTAATGGGCCATTAACCATAAAATGGAGGTCACACTAGGGTCCCTGAGAAAGGGAAACAAGGTGAGATAAAATCTAAAAGTAGAAGTGAAAGGGAGATGAGACAAGTAAGGAAATTGTTTGAGACCAAGGAATTTGTATGTTCCAGGTTCTGTGGTTGGAGGGAACATGCCCATTCAAGAAAAAAGCCAGTGTGGTTGGTTTGCAGAGGGAAAGTGAAAGGGTGGTTTTGAGATGAGGCTGGGCAGGCAGATGGGATCCAGGCCAAGGTAGGGTCTTGTGGGCAATGTTAAGCATTTGTATCTTTAGCCTAGTATTGATGGAGAGCCTCTGATAAGTTTTAAATAGTAGTGGAATGATGGGATCAGATTTGCAATTTGAAAAAAATCACTGTGCATTGTAAAGAATGGACTATTTGGTGGTGGTTTAAAAAGGAAAAGCAATGCCATCATTCAAGCAAGAGATGTGGGCAGTTTGGGTTGGGATACTGTAAAGGAGATGTGGTGCAGTATACAGATTCAGGAGGTATTTTGGAAGTGAAATCAGTAAGATGTGGTTTTGGAGTAGCTATCAGGGGCAAGAAAGAGGGAGGTGTCTAGGATGATTCTTAGATGTCTGGCTTGCTTATCAGAATGGAAGCTTGTGTCATTCACTGATAATGGTCACTGTAAGAAGACGTGGAGGTGGGGTATGAGGCTGGAAACAATGAAGTCAATTGTGTGTTATGTTGTTTTTAAAATGCATTTGAGATATCCGAGTAGACACGTTTAGCAGGTAATTGGTTATGTGAGTCTGGAACACCAAAGAAAGGTCTGTACCTGAGAAATATTCACAGATTTGAGAGTCATGTGTAGGTGGGTGAAAATAGAAGTTGTTGATGTCGATATAAGAGCCTGAATATAGAAATTGGAGAGAGAGAAAGGCTAAGACAGAGACTTGAGGAAGTTCCATCACTTAATATCACTTAATTATTGGATAGAGAAGGATGGTCATGCAAAGCAGAGAGAGGAGGAAGGGCCAGAGAATAGGAATAAACCAGGAGAGACTTGTGTGATGGAAGACTCATCCATGTCAGAAGCTGTGTACAGACTGAAAAGATGACTTGTCTATTTCCCCCAATGGACAAATAATTTTTTAAGCAATGAATGAATATTCAACAAGAGGTATGACATCTTCAAGGAAGATAGATAATAGGGCATTAAGGGAAAATGGGGATGTCATAACAAAAGGTGGGACTGAGGAGAGAGAAGTAGAGATTTCTGAAAACATACTCATCATGAAAGATGTTTGTAGTCAATTATTAGTGTTAGACTTAAAATATAGACCCTAAATAGATCACCTTTCTGTCTTCTAAACATCACGTGGCTATAATGGCAAATTCCAGAAGGGACAATCTGGTGAAGAGGAGCAGTGAGACCCTGTGTTATCTGGGAGGGCTCACAGAGAACACAAGGTGCAGGTGCGCTTGGCTGCTACTTACAGGAGCACTTTTCGATCTACAGGGAATTCCGTAGCTACTGCTCTATAGCCATTTGAGGTGCAGGCATCAGAACTCCGTATGAAACATTGCTGCTTTGACTAAAAATGCATTTATTTTAGTCACTCTCGCAAAGACTTAGATTACACATGGTAGATGCTGTCTGTAACAGCCCCCAAATTTCACTGGCTTAGCCCAGTGGGAATTTGTCTCATTCATGTAGTGTTTCTGTGTAGGTGTGTGGTAGTGGCATTCCCTAGGGTGATTTATGAAGTCTGGGTCCTTCTAGCCTGTGGACTTACTGTCCCTTAAAGCCATGGAGGTTTCTGCTGAATCCTCTGCTTCCAGTAGGCCAATGTGAGAAGAGAGAAGAGTGAGCATTATGACAGAGATTTTATTTATTTATTATTTATTTATTTATTTATTTATTTATTTATTTATTTATTTATTTTTGCGGTACGCGGGCCTCTCACTGTTGTGGCCTCTCCTGTTGCGGAGCACAGGCTCCGGATGCGCAGGCTCGGTGGCCATGGCTCACGGGCCCAGCCGCTCCGCGGCATGTGGGATCTTCCCGGACAGGGGCACGAACCCGTGTCCCCTGCATCGGCAGGTGGACTCTCAAACACTGCACCACCAGGGAAGCCCCACAGAGATTTTTTATTTTAATGGGCTGGGCTGGAAGTAGCGTCCACCCCTTCTACTCATATTCCAGGAGTCAGAACTCAGTCCTGGGGCCACACTCTACTACCAGGGAGTCTGGGCTGTGTACTCAAGTGGAAAGGAAAACAGATTTGTGGAAAGGAAAACAGATTTGGTAACCCTGTCCACCTCTCTCCTAAGGGCCTTTTTTCATTTTTTCTGCTAGTTTGAGGACCTAATTAAGCCCTAGTACCTTCCTTGCCAGAGAATTCTCTTTCTTTACTCAACATATTTCCTTTAAACTGTTTCTGTCTGTTGGCCTTAACTTTTACTTAAATGTCTTCTCAAGAGAGAAAAATATTTGGGGATGATTTCCCACAGTTGTCTAATGATTATTTTCCAGCCAAGAAGACTCCACCTCTGGCAACCAAGCTGATTTACTTCTCCAAAAACTATTACTTCTCTCTGACTTTACCTTTGAGTTTTTAAAAAAATATTTTTATGAGATTCTATTTCAACAAAATTTGGGGGAAAGGGTTTATAGTTTGGCTGTTGTCTAAAACAGTGGTTCTTAAAATTTCAGAATTGCCTGGAGAGCTAGCCCACACCCAGAGGTTCTCATTTTCTGGGTCTAGGGTGTGGGCTGAGAATTTGCATTTCTAACAAATCCCTAAGTGATTCTCAAGCTGCTCATTCAGAAACCACATTTTGAGAACCACTTTTCTAAAATAAACTGCTTTTTATTTTTTTAAAGAGGACATCCTGCTTTCCTAACCCTGAGATTTTATTTGCATGTGAACCTAACACAATAGAAAATACATTTTAAAATCAGAAAAAAGCTTAGAGGTAGAAAATCTTAATCCTCATTTTGAACCAGTCACCTTTTAGTCTGTAGTATGAAAGTAGGCAAGTCATTCTACCTCTCAGGCTTTCCATTTCTTTATTTATAAAATGATGATAATAACACGTACTTTGCCTGGAACAAGAGATTTTGTCCCAGGCTAATGAGGAGCAGAACAGCCAGGAGACTGGCTTTTTTGTATGAAAAGGGAGATTTACGCTCCATCACAGTTTCCCCGGGGCGGGGGGGGCTGATCACCCCCAGGGAAAACTATTATGTAGCCTCCACAAAAGAGGCTGCCTTCATTTTCTGGAAGGCAGTATACACCCAGTCCCTGGACTGAATTTTAAAACAATGCACTAGCAACGACACTGAAAAGTCAACACTGCATCCCTGTGATTCTCAGTGCAGCTCTGTGACAGAATCACTGTGTAGCTTTGAAAAAAAGGCCCAGGCCCTAGTCTTGGGCATTCTGAGGTGGGGTCTGGGTGTCCAAAATTGTGTCTTAGGTGCTAACTGAGGTTTAGAACCTTCCTGTGGCAAACAGACTGGCCCTGTCCTGGTCAGCGAAGTGGGTTGCACTGTGACTTCCAGCTTACAGATGACAGACACATTCTGTGCACATCAAAGTTTGATTGCAGTGGGGATATTAAATTCCCATGCAGGGAGCATTCTATCAGAGGACAAATGAGAGTGTCAGAGCAGGCTTTTTAAGGCCCTGTGCTATTATGTTGAATGATAAACTGCTTGCAGGTGATTAAACTGGCTCCACAGGCTTAGGCCCTCACTTCTTTTGCTTTTCAGGTGATGCCATCTATCTTTGTATTTTTTTTTTCCACCAAAGAGAAAGCACACACATGTTGAATTGCTGCAAAGCATCCTAGATACTAGAGAAGTAGGTTGAAGAAGGTGCTTCATGCTTAATTTCCCTAGTCATGCAGAGCTCGCTCAAATCTAATGGAACTATGTTGTAAGAAATTGGGCAGCTATAAATAATCTTGGGTTTCAATATCTGATTTTGAGGTGTTATTTTGGTTTTTATCACTAGGATAAAGACAAGCAGAATGGTAATTGTGAGAAGGAAGTGAAACAGGCTAGTATGAGATTCAAATGCTGTTATGACCTCTGCTGCTTTCTCTGTATGTATCACTTGGATTTCTATTGTTCCAGCAGAAAAAATGGGCCAAAACCCATGTTGTTTATTTGATAAAGGAATGCTTAAACTTGCTCTCTGAGCTCTCCATGTTTACACTTTTGAAAAGCTACTATTAACATACTTGACATTAAAATAATTTGGCTAGGGCTTCCCTGGTGGCGCAGTGGTTGAGAGTCCGCCTGCTGATGCAGGGGACACGGGTTCGTGCCCCGGTCCGGGAAGATCCCACATGCTGCAGAGCGGCTGGGCCCATGAGCCATGGCCGCTGAGCCTGTGCATCCGGAGCCTGTGCTCCGCAACAGGAGAGGCCACAACAGTGAGAGGCCCGCGTATGGCAACAAAAAAATAAAAATAAAAAAAATAATAATTTGGCTTGAGTAATATTTGTCTCAGAATAACTTTCATTTGGTTCATATATAAGCACTAGATATTCAAATATTTAATGATTCTAGAAAGAGGCAACCAGAAAACACAAATTGTGGAGCTTCTGATGAACTGAACTCTGTAAGTTGAGTGAACACCTGAAGACCAAGACCTGTTATTTTCTTCAAATGTACTGATAAGGAAAGAGCAACTTTGTAATGGCTCTGTTATTTATTTATTTATTTTTACCACCAATAAACAAATATTTATTTGGAAATTTCCAAACCTGCCAGAAGTGGCATTTGCCAAGCCCTAGGTCCACCCACCTTACCAAGCTCCGAAGGGCAATGATAGTCCCCCCCACCTCTACCCTGCACCTCCCCCTGCCCACACACACCCATGCCTCAGGCCACACCAGAGAACTAGTGTGTCCTCCCTCTAGGAGGCATTACCTCTGGGCCCAAGGGCTTGGGTGGCAGCCCTCTGGCCTCTCAGGAGATGATGGCGGCCAGAGCCGCTTGCATAGATTGAGAAAAGAAAATAAGGAAGGAGCCACCAAGTTGGGCTTCCTGAAAAACACAAGCTTACCCCTGTACAAAAAAAGTGGCTCCCGCATAGAAAAACCTGCTCCACGCATACTGCAAATACCCAAAGGAAAGAAAAAAAACAAAACAGCAGCAAGGCTGGGCTGGTAGGAAGAGGGTGAGCTGTGCCCCTCTTCCTCACAAAGCTCCCCAGAGCCAGCGCTGACACTCGCCCCAAGGGGGTCAGTAAACAAGCAAAGCCAGGGGCCTTTGGTTCTTAAAGGTCTGCATTATGATGTCAAAGAACAGCCTCCAGGTCCTACTTGGGCCTGCCTGCAGGGGGCAGAGGAAGCCTCTGCTGTGAATCCAATTAAAGCCAACGTGTAAGTAGTAAGGCTTTGGGGACCAAGCAACAAGGAATCCTATCACTACACTTATGAAACTAAAGCTGGAGAGCAGAGGGTGACAGGAGGCACCCCTCACCCCCTCATCCTACATGTCTGTGCCCCAGAGGGTGGTCCCCTTCCAGGCTGAGGAAGGGGTGGCTCCAGGGCTGGGAAGAAAGGAAGGGATCCCTGAGCAGTTAGGTCAGGCGGATTCCCAGCACCTGTTCCAGTTCCTGCCTTTGCTGCTGCACCTTGGCAATGATGTGCCTCCGCACTGGTTCCTGGGCCCAGGGCTTGTGGTAGAAAGCAGCTTGTCTCTCCTCCTCAGGATTCCCAATCACATCAGTGATAATCTTGAGGTTCCAGCGCTGGGAACGGAGCCATTCCTGGATGAAGTACTGGGGGTCAGTGCTAAAACTGAGTGTGAGATCCCTCTGGGTCTTCAGCTGGTTGATGGACTCAATGGTCTCATGGATTTTGACATCAAGGGAGGCAATCTCCTGCTGATTGGTGGTAGAGGCCAGAAAATTGCTCATCTGGGCCTTAAGTGGGTCATCCACCTCCACATCAATGTCATAACAGCCTGTCTTCTTCTGGTTGTTAGGGTCCAAACTAATTACATGGTTGATGACAATGGGGTCTGGATGCTGCAGCAACCTGGCTAGCTTCATGGGAATCTCAGAGAAATGCAGTCGTCCACAACTGATCTGGCGGAAGTAACGGTTGCAGTTGACGTACTCCCGCTCATGGCCGTCCTGCAGCTGGTTGTGTTTGATGTAGAGCCACAGGGCCTGCATGATGTCAGCCCTCATCTGTGTGTGCACCCGCTAGCAGCCTCCCCAGTCGGGGGTCCTACTTGTATTGGGGAGGCTGATGATCCAGCATGAGCAGGTGGGTGCACTTGATGTTGAGGTCTCCAGGCCGTTTCACCTGGAAGCCATCTGTCTCCTGGGTGGTGCGCATCCGGTGCCACTTCAGCAGGTGGTTGTCAGGCCCGTACAGTTCCTTGTCCAGCTCAATGACGAGGCTCTTAAAGAATGAAGAAAACTTCCTCTTCTGTTTCCTAAGATCATCCAGCAGTTTTCCCTCTACTCGGAGTTCCCAGGAAGCCACCTTGTCCCCTGCGGGGTTTCCCCCCGGGGGTCTCTGCGGTTCCTGCACTATCACCTTCTGCCTTGCTGGGACTGAACACATTAGAAATATAGATCCACAGCTTTCATTTTTGCGTCAGAGGCTTTTTGATGGCCTCCTGGATCTCCATCCGCTTTCGAGCAATGGTCTGATCCAGCTTCCGCTCAAGAGCCAATAGATCCATGCACGCCTGAGGCTCTGGGATAAGCTCCCAAATTCGCTGAGGTAGAACTTTATCTGCCACCTTCCTGCTCTTTAACCCCCGGCGCTGGGCAGGCATCAGGGGCTGGTCCTGGGGCACAAGCAGGAGTTTTTGGAATGGGTCCATCATGGTGGGTGGCATGCCAGGTCGAAGTGGAGCAGCTGCGCCAAATGGGGAGCCGACAGGGGGTCCCCCCTGCAAGCCAGCCATGGGCGTCCGGCTGCCTGGTGACCTGCCAGCCCTCTGGTACTGCGCCGCAGGGCCCGTGGGGCTCTTGGGGTGGAAGGCGGCAGCCCCCCACGCCTCCAGCAGGCCTGGGCCCCCTGAGCACCGCTCCAGGCAGCGTGCTGGGTCCCGCTGGCGGAGGCGGAGCTCCCAGGGCGGCCTGGCTCTGTTATTTTGATAATTTTGACTGTCTGAGATAATGGAAATTTTGCATCAGATGCTGTCTGTGATCAATGCTTTCTGAGACCTCTCTTCTCCTAGAAACTTCTTTTTCCTGATTACCTCTTGGCTATGGCTTTTTGATGACCTAGGTTTGGTTTAGATGATTGCTTCTGGAAAAACTGTGTTAGCATCCTTGCGGTGGTGTGGAGCCTCCTGAGGAGGGAGAGGCAGGACAGGATTCTAGTTCAAGTCATCGCAGATAGTAGGAAACTGGGGCTTAGAACCAAACAGAATCAGTATCCCCAGTGTTTGAGGAGGGACACCCAGGACAGAACTGGCTTCAGACTCCGGACAAGGCTGAAACAGCTTATGTCAACTGAAGGCACCTTTTCTAAGTTCCAGCCGTCCGTGGACATTGGAGAGCACATGTGCGGTTCCCCAGCCTGTTTTAGGCTCTGGGAACAAAAGCTGGCACTGTATTGCATTATACTGGAAACTGACTAGAAGAGGCTTAGGTTTTTATTGTTTTACTTCCAGGAGGAGAGGGGGAAAATTAACTTGCAAATCAGGTGGATGAAAATTGAGAATGAGAAAGATTTGCTTGTTGAAGGTAACCCTGTTTTCTCTCTCTTTTATTAGGTGTTTGTGAAGAGGCAAGTAAGGCTGAAACCCCTTCTGTTCTTCAGGAATTCTTTTAAAAGTATTTTGTTCTTTGTCTTAGATCGAGACTGAAGATGTGACACCATACATTACTGTTATCACCTTCTGCAGCTGAAATACAGACTCCAGAACTGGATGTGGCATGGAGTAATTTTTCTAATTAGCCCTAGAACTCTACGTTAAAGGCTCAGACTGCGTGTCCTTTGGCATGACATCAGTCCGCCGCAGACTCTGATTGTCAGCAGGAGTCTAATTATTTGGGCCAAAGCATTTTGCCTAGAGTTTCTATTTGTATTCAAAGAGAACTTCTGTGTAAGGAAAGAAAGGCTTTTTGTTATTATTGTTCCTCTTCTTTGGAATTAGCACGTATCTAAATTAATCCTCTCTAACTTCTCTTACTTCTCCAGTAGGTATACTTCCTAAACTTGTTTAGTAACCAACAAAAAGGGGAGTGATGGTCTTTTAATTAACTTTCTAGAGATAGAAAATTCACAGCTATTGAATCCAAGCTGTATCTAATGTGAAGTTTCAACCTAATGAACAGCTGTAAGTATGCTGCCTTCCCACACAGTGGAACTTGATGGAAGCCCTGGTTTTACAACTGCTGGTTATTGATTAAACAACTAGGCTGTTTTGATGCTGGTTGTTTCTGTTGTTGCACTCATCATCTTAGGTTTGGAAGAATTATTGCAGATATTAATGTTCTTAGAGTTATTAAAGGTCACTCACTAGTCTGTCCCCTCACCCACCCTATGCTGGTAACATCTTTACAACATCTCCCCCAAGTGGTTGTCTTGATCATGATAGAACCCACCTAATGACAGTGGGGAGAAAGCAGACTCCATAATCCAGCAGTTATAATTTAGAGTTATTCCTTAATATAGTTTATCTAAAACTATAGTGAACTCCAGCTTAGGAGAGTACCTAAATGTATAAATAGATAAGTTGATATAAAATGTGGTGAATGCTTTGATAGAGGCACAGATAAGTTGTTTAGAAACTAACTGCGTGGGAGAACATTGGAAAGAATTTGTCTTGAAGGATAAGTAAATGTGCTTATGCACTCGTGTGGTGTGTGTGTGTGTGTGTGTGTGTGTGTGTGTGTGTGTGTGTGTGTGTGTGTGGTGGGGAAGAGTATTTCCAGAGAGAGGATACAGGTGCAAAGATATGGAATTTAGGAAAGGCTGTGTTAAGACATGGTGAGAAATTCAGAATGGCTGGATGGAACCTGCAATGGTGAAAGAGATATCTTGAGGCAGGCTATTTGGAGTTTTGTTGCCCACTCAAAAAGTTTAGATTTTATCCTACAGGAAAGAAGAGATTTCAAAGGGGTTAAAGCATCAGAGTGGCTTGATCAGATTTCAATTTTATGAAGATAATCCCAGTGGCAGTTTTGAGGACTCATTTGTTGGAGGAGAGACTGTTTCAAGGATACAGGTTGGATACAAAGTGCTCTGCCCCGCTGGCAGCCCATGTGTCCTATAATATTTCTGGCTCAGAAAGTAAAGTCACTGTCTATAGAGCCAGTCAGGCTTAACTGGTTGTGGTGGGTTCTTGTAAAATGTTACACCTAATGTTGTGTGAATACTGGCAAAGTGAAATAGGAAATCATGGCACAATCATGGACTGTGCAGGGAAATAAAAATTGACTTGAAATACTATCTTAAAGAATTTTAAGGTGGGAAATATCTAGGTCATTGAGCAAGGTTTTTTCCCATGAAATGCTCAACTTTAGTTTGGCTGGACATAGTCTGAGGCACATACTCAGTAATTTGATGATTTCAGCAGTATGTTATTCTGTGACATCCTTATGGATCAGAAAGTCACTATACAGGTCAAAATGAAATCACGTAAGTATTGTATTTTGAAAAGGAAATGTCAAAATAATATTATGAGAGCCTTTAGAAATTTGTATGTACTTAACATTCAGCTGGAATGTGGGGATTACTACTCTCAGACCAGTATAGGTGGTGCATTTTTTTTTTTTTTGGCGGTACGCGGGCCTCTCACTGTTGTGGCCTCTCCCGTTGCGGAGCACAGGCTCTGGACGCATAGGCTCAGTGGCCATGGCTCACGGGCCTAGCTGCTCCGTGGCACATGGGATCTTCCCGGACTGGGGCACGAACCCGTGTCCCCTGCATCGGCAGGCAGACTCTCAACCACTGCTCCACCAGGGAAGCCCTAGGTGGTGCATTTTTGATTGCCTTTCAGGAAATGCATTGGTGCTCAGAAGGTGAGGAGTTTTGAACTTTTTAGCTCTCACCCACATTTACTTCTGCCCTATGATGTTTACATCATCTGCCCTTTTTGTTTTGCTGGCTAACCAATTCCCATTCTCCACATGCCGTAAACAACTATTCCTAAGATAGGTAATGTCACAAACAGAAATTTATCTGTTTCAGAAAAAGATGAGGGGAGAAATATGCCTGAATTAAAGCCATGAAACAGATCCTCAAATATCCTTGCTAATGTTATGTGAGAAATAGGCTTCCAATAGTTTATTTTTATTCATGTTATTTATTTAGTAGCATCACCATGCAGAGGAAAGTAGATTTGTTACCAACTGACAAAAGAGTTCAGTCTGGACACTGGTTGTCTTCTCTGTGGGGCTGGCTGGCTCCCGTGCTTTGTCATCCCTCAGAGTTTTCCTGATAAATAAATATGTGTTGGTCAGAATTGATCTCTGGCATTATTGTCAATGACACCCATGAGTTGGCCCACAATTGCACATTTTCCTGCAGCTGGTCTGTGGCTGCACCCTGTCATTTCATATTCACAGCCTGCTCCATCAGGCTAATAAATCAGCTGTTTCTTATGCATGACATTCTGTGTCGTGTGACTGACGGATAACTGCAGCATTTTAAGTCTTGTTCTAGAGTCTCCATTGTGCTGCCAGCCTCTCTGTTATACTCTATAAAAATGTTTCCTGTTATGGGCTATCAGAAGCAAAAGTAGGTTGTTTTAGAGTCAGAGCAATCTGAACCCTGTAAAGTACTGCTAGATTAGCAGGCATGGGTAGATGAGGAGAAGCTGTTTGGAAAAAGATGTGCTTAAGGGCATCAAACATAAGCTCAAAAATTACCTTTTTCATGGCCCTGCCTATATGGACATAGATAGAGTAGCTTCTGTAGAAGCTGTGATTCAGTACGAGCTGGAAAACTTCTTTCTAAGAGGTCTGGAGACTTGTTAGAAGAAAGACAAGGACAGGTGACTGACACTCATTAAGTACTTTGTGTCCAGTGCTGTGCTATGTTCTACTGTACATATTAGGTCACTGATTCTCAAATAACTCTGAGAAACAGGGATTTCTATCCCCTCCCCACTTTTTTTTGGCCACAGTTTGTGGCATGTGGGATCTTAGTTCTCTGACTAGGGATTGAACCCTCGCCTCCTGCAGTGGAAGTGCTGAGTCTAAACCACTGGACAACTGCCAGGGAAGTCCCTCTATTCCCTTTCTTTCGTTAACGTGTAAGAAACAAAGTCTGAGAAATTGTGGAACTTTCTTGCTTTCTCACAATGAGTACAGTTCTGTGGCCCTTCCTGTGCCCTTTTCATGACCCTCTCCATGCTCCCAACTGAATGGCTCCCCAGGGAAAAGATCTATCTCTAACCAGCTCTGGAGATTCTGGGAAGACTTGACAGGGCTCCAGCAATTTGCTTCTTGAGATTTCAGTGGCTCAATGGCTAGAGGCTGTTCATCCTAACAACACAAAAGCAGACTTCAGTGTAGTCTGTTTCTATTGATAAATTACATACACTGTTTATATTAGCAAATAATGTGGCAATTTAAAAATCATGTTTATAAAATCATTATTATGTCTTAGGGCTCTGTAGAACACAGTCTGATAACTACAAGCTTAATATATTCCAGTAAATGGGTTAACTGCTTTGACATGTGTGTCTTCCTATCTCTTCTTACCTTGAAGTCTTAACCTTCTTACATTTACTCATGGTCATTCATTAGCTCCAGGGAAGGTTTTTAGAGCATGGCTCTGCAACAAGAGTGAAGTTCTTGGCTTATGAGTTGTAAGAATCTGGAATTTGAGCATCAGAGGCCTTAGTCCTGAGATCAGTGGGCAGAATTTATGGCCTAAGTTATAGATTTGGAAGAATATGTTGTGGGTCAGAGGCACTTTTTCTAATATCCAGATAGATGAAGATTCTGTGTGATGATGAGTGAGAGGAGATAAATGAGAAGAGACACACAGAGCACTGCTGACGGGTCTCCTGAGAAGGATCCAACACTCTTTACAGACTCTTG
>NW_006774995.1:2230140-2248937 GCF_000442215.2 Lipotes vexillifer
CTCTTTCCAGACTCTTGGGATATAATCATTTTAAAATATAGTTTTAAACAAAAGTTGTGTATGTTTAAGGTGTACAATATCATGATTTGATATATATATATGGGTATAGTGAAATGATTATTATAGTTAAGCTAATCAGCATGTTGTCTCCTCACATAGTTATTTGTGTGTGTGTGTGTGATGAGAACACCTGAAATCTACTCTCTTATCATATTTTCAATATTCAATACAGTATTATTAACTATGGTCATCATGCTGTATATTATTCTTTAGACTTGTTCATACTACATAACAGCCAACAACTTTGACCAATACCCTTGACCCTTGACCAATACCTCCCTTATTTCCCCTCCCCTCCTCCCTGCTTGGCCCAGCCCTGGTAACTTACGTTCTAGTCTCTGTTTCAATGAATTCAACTGTTTTTTTTAAAGACTCCACATATAATTAAGATCATACAATATCTTCTTCATGTGTCTGGCTTATTTCACTTAGCATTATGTCCTCCAGTTTCACCCATGTTGATGCAAATGGAAAGATTTCCTTCCTTTTCATAGCTGAATAATATGTCTGTGTGTGTGTGTGTGTGTGTGTGTGTGTAAGATCTCAAGCTCTGAACTTGGATTCAAATGATCTTGTATTCCTAGTTTCCCTAGGTACTTAGCAAAAGCATTATAAAATCCTGTTTGGAAGATAATAAATTGATACTACTAATAATTTTCAAATAACATATTTAACATACAATAAGAACATCTAGATCCAAAGGACAAGACTCCTCTAGGTGAGAAACCTCAGTTAATAGGAGCAGATACATAAAGACTGTAGATACTGGAATTATCAGACAAAAACTATGAAACTGTGGTTACTATGGTTCTGAGAAAATAAACATCAAATATAAAACCGTGGCAGGTAACTGAAAATTATGAAGAGTGACACAACGCATTAAAGTATATATTTTAGAACTAACTTCAACAATTGAAATAAAGAGCACAATGAATGAGTTTAATAGCAGATTAGACAAAACTGATAAGAAAATTGGTGAACTGGATGACATGCTGGAAGAAATTAATCACAATTAAGTAGAGAGAAGCTAATTTATGGAAAATATTGAAGGAAGGGTAACAGAAATAGAGGATACAGTGAGAAGGGCTGCCATAAGTGGAGTCCAAGAAGGAGAGGAAAGAGAGAGAATGTGACAGGTGGAATATCTGAAGACAATGACTGAGAATTTTCTGTAACTTATGAAATACACAGATTCAAATATCCTAAGGATGACAAATAAAAAGAAATCCACACTTAGACATATCAGAGTGAAACTTATGCAAATATATGTATGAAATAGGCCAAGTTTACTAATAGAGTTACATATACACACCTGAAAATCTCTGTATGTCTATTAATCTTTAAAGTATCTGGAAATAGCACTGTAAAGTTGGCTTCATCTAACTGTGCGAAGTCCTGGTGCTACTAATGGAGCCGGCTCCTTCACAGCCATTGCGCCCCTCCTTGAATGTGCACAAAAAGCCTGCAATCAAAAGGAGTGAAATTCATTTAGAAGAACAGGCATTGGCTCTAATTGGAAAGATAAGCGTCACAGTCCTGTGTAAATGCACTTTCTTCAGCAGCACATGTTGAATCCTTATTTTCCCACTCAGTCTTTTTAGCTATTTTTGCAGAAGCTGAGAATTCTTTAGCAGATTTGTGTCTTTGTATGTGTTCAGTGATATCACTATGACCTTCATAGTGGTTGGTAAATGTTGACAAGTTTTGCAAGTTACATGGTCATCATTAACTTTCTCAGAGATAAAGATGTAGCACTTATTTTTTTCATTAAACACACTGTTCCATTCTTTTGAACTCATTACTGCTAACAGGGTTTATTGTAAATTGAAAAATGATGAAAATAATAAAACAAACAGCTATACATTTATAATTTACATTGAAATAAAGACAACAACCACTGTAGCAAGTGTGTTCAGACTACTCTTCTTATGCTACGCAGCAGGATTCCTCATCATCTATTTTCCAGGCATACTTCTTGTAGACCTAGCCTATAATTTCCCATTTTCCACTGACTCTGCTGATTGGATGCCTGTGGCTTCATGCATATCATCAGTATAGGGTATGGCCTAATTAGCTGGTGGACCAGATTGTTGTCAAGGGCAACAGCATTCCTGTTTGAGTGCAATTGTTTTATCAGTAAGCTTCTGCATGCTTTCCTTGAAAGGAAAATGTTAGTTCTGTTGTATATGAGAAAGACTTGGAAAAAGAGAAAAGGCTTAAGACACTTTGGATTAAAATATCAAACATCTAGAAATAAATTTATGGAAAAAACTTTATTAAAATAAACTAAAAAGACTGACATAGAGAAATAGATATTGGTTATAGACTAGAAGATTCAAATTTGCCAAAATGTCTTTTCTCTAAACTTATTTATGGATTTAATTCAAATCCAATAAAAATTGCAGTAGGGTTTTTTTGTGTGTGTGTGTGTAATGTAAAAAGTTGATTCTAAAATTTATATGGAACTACAAAGATTAAAGAATAGCCAAGTTAATATGTCTACATTAATTTATACCCTGTGGTATTAGCACAAGGACAAACAGGGGAATGAAGAGAATAGAGTGTCTAGGAATGGAACCAGATATATATGGCAAAGTAACACTGCAGAGCAGTAGGGGAAAGGCTAGTGTTTTCAACAATGGTTCTGGGACTATTGGACAACATGTATTGTAGAAAAAAAAAATTGGATCTCCTGTCACACCTAACACAAAAATCATTTCCAGGTGGGTTACAGACTTACATACCAAAAAGAAAATCAAACTTGTACTAGATAATAAAGAGAATATCTTCATGACCTTAGATAGGAAATGATTTCCTTTTTTAAATTAATTTTTATTGGAGTATAGTTGCTTTACAATATTGTGTGAGTTTCTACTGTACAGCAAAGTGAATCAGATATACGTATACATGTATCCACACTTTTTTGGATTTCCTTCCCATTTAGGTCACCACAGAGCACTGAGTAGAGTTCCCTGAGCTATACAGTAGGTTCTCATTAGTTATCTATCTTAATAGTGTATATACATCCATCCCAGTCTCCCAATTCATCCCATCCCCCGCTTCCTCCCTTGGTGTCCATACATTTGTTCTCTACGTCTGTGTCTCTACATCTGCTTTGCAAATAAGATCATCTATACCATTTTTCTAGATTCTGCATATGTGTGTTAATATATGATACACATTTTTCTCTTTCTGACTTACTTCACTCTGTATGACAGTCTCTAGGTCCAGCCACATCTCTTCAAATGACCCAATTTCATTCCTTTTTTATGGCTGAGTAATACTCCACTGTATATATGTACCACATCTTCCTTATCCATTCCTCTGTTAATGGACATTTAGGTTATTTCCATGTCCTGGCTATTGTAAATAGTGCTGCAATGAATATTGGGGTGCATGTGTCTTTTTGAATTATGGTTTTCTCTGGGTATATGTCCAGTAGTGGGATTGCTGGGTCATATGGTAGTTCTAATTTTAGTTTTTTAGGAATCTCCAAATTGTTCTCCATAGTGGCTGTATCAATTTACATTCCCACCAACAGTGCAAGAGGGTTCCCTTTTCTCCACACCCTCTTCAGCATTTATTGTTTGTAGATTTTTTATGATGGCCATTCTGACCAGTGTAAAGTGATACCTCATTGTAGTTTTGATTTGCATTTCTCTAATAATTAGTAATGTTAAGCATTTTTTTCATGTGTTTATTGGCCATCTGTATATCTTCTTTGGAGAAATGTCTATTTAGGTCTCTTGCCCATTTTTTTATTGGGTTGTTTGTGTTTTTGATATTGAGCTACGTGAGCTGATGTATATTTTGGAGATTATTCCTTTGTCAGTTGCTTCATCTGCAAATATTTTCTCCCATTCTGGGGTTGTCTTTTCATCTCATTTATGGTTCCCTTTGCTGTGCAAAAGCTTTTAAGTTTCATTAGGTCCCATTTGTTAATTTTTGTTTTTATTTTCATTACTCTAGGAAGTGGGTCAAAAAAGATTCTGCTGCGATTTATGTCAAAGAGTGTTCTGCCTACGTTTTCCTCTAAGAATTTTATAGTGTCTGGCCTTACATTCAGGTCTTTAATCCATTTTGAGTTTATTTCTGTGTATGGTGTTGGGGAGTGTTCTAATTTCATTCTTTTACATGAAGCTGTCCAGTTTTCCCAGAACCACTTATTGAAGAGACTGTCTTTTCTTCATTGTGTATTCTCACCTCCTTTGTCAAAGATTAGGTGAACATATGTGCATGGGAAAAATATGGAACGCTTCATGAATCTGCATCCTTGTCATCCTTGTGTGGAGGCCATGCTAATATTCTCTGTATCGTTCCAATTTTAGTATATGTGCTGCCAAAGGGAGCACGGAAATGATTTCTTAAACATGATGCAGGGCTTCCCTGGTGGTGCAGTGGTTAAGAATCTGCCTGCCAATGCAGGGGACACAGGTTTGAGCCCTGGTCTGGGAAGATCACACATGCCACAGAGCAACTAAGCCTGTGTGCCACAATTACTGAGCCTGTGCTGTAGAGCCCACGAGCCACAACTACTGAGCTCGCATGCCACAACTACTGAAGCCCGCATGCCTAGAGCCCGAGCTCCGCAATAAGAGAGGCAACCGCAGTGAGAAGCCTGTGCACCACAACCAAGAGTAGCCCTTGCTCACCCGTGTGCAGCAACAAAGACCCAATGCAGCCAAAAATAAATAAATAAAATAAATAAATTTTTTAAAAATGATGCAAAAGGCACTAACTAAAAGGAGAAGATCAATAAAGTTGATTTCATTAAAATTAAGTTCCCTTCATTGACATACACTATTAAGATAGTAAAAAGCAACCATAGGGTGGGGGAACATATTTCGAACAATTTTAACCAAAATATTCAGAATACATAGAGAATTGTTACAAATGATTAAAAAAAAAACCCAAAAGCAATGCTGCCAATTCAATAGAAAAATGGACAAGAGAATCCACTGACGAGGAAATCTAAATGACCAATGTACAGTTAAAATGGCGTTCAACCTCATTGGGAAGCAGAAAAAGCACATCAAAACCTCAATGAGAAACGCACTAGATTGGAGAAAATTTTAAAGTAGGACAATTCCAAGGCAAGAACATGGAGCAATAAGAACTTTCAAAAACTGCTGGCAGTAAACACTGATCCAGTCATTTTGGAAAATGCTTTGGCACTATCCAGTAATGTGCAGTTGTGCATATCCAGAAATTCCTCTCTCAGAGATATGTTCTATTTTTGAAATGCATACTTATGTGCACTACCGTACACTTGACAGGAATGTGCAATGTTGCGTGCAATAGCCTCATATGGGATCCTGCCAAACATCCATCTACAGTAAAATGAATAGACAAACGGTTTATTCATGTAATGGAATAACATTCAGTAGTGAAAATTTTAAAACTACAGCTGTGTGCAACACAACATCAACAAAAGAAACAAGACAAAAAGAGATACAAGTAACCCACATTGATTAGGGTTTTCTGCTTCTGTCGCAAAACTATGAAACAAAGCAGGGACACATTAACCTAACAGTCAGGAGAGTGGTTACCCCAGGGGAGGCAAGAGTTTGAGATGAGCGAGGAACATGGTGGGGAAGTTACTTACCCTCCTGATTTGGTCCCCAACAAGGATCCTTCTGCCCAGTGTCATCTGAGCCAATAGAATGAGACCAAGCAAAAGAAAGATTTTTGTTTTTAAATTTTATTTATTTATTTACTTTTTGGCTGTGTTGGGTCCTCGTTTACTGTGCCAGGGCTTTCTCCAGTTGCGGAGAGCGGGGGCCACTTTTTATGAGGTGCGCGGGCCTCTCACTGTCGGGCCTCTCTTGTTCCAGAGCACAGGCTCCAGACGCGCAGGCTCAGTAGGTGTGGCTCACGGGCCCAGGTGCTTCACGACATGTGGGATCTTCCCAGAACCAGGGCTCGAACCCGTGTTCCACCTGCATTGGCAGGCAGATTTTCAACCACTGCGCCACCAGGGACGCCCAGAAAGTTTTATTCTTTGATGAAAGAATGGAGAGAGGCGAGATCACCCTTTAGAGTACCGGCTCTCCCTGGCAGGCCGGAGGTAGGGCTGCTTTACAGGGTTTTCTTCAGTGGGGAGGGGATGGAGTTCTCTTGGGGGCGGAGCTCTCTCGGGGGCGGATTTCTCGCAGGGCTGGCACAGCCGTTTGCGGCTTCAGATCACGGTGCCGGGTGCAGAGACGCTGCAGACGGGCTGCCGCCGCCATCTTGGCTTGCTGTGTGGTTCGTGGGGCTTCTGCGCGGTGTCGTTCCTGGAGCTTCTGCCCTGTGTCCCTCGTAGCTGAGGTGCCGGCACAGCTCTTTGTGCACTAGAACTCTGGTCTGAAGTGCTGGGTGCCAGGTCTCTGCACACGGCCCCCTATGAGCACCTGAAACTAGACTACACACAGAAGAAAAGAAAAATGAAAGGTTAGACTTTTTAAATTACCCAGATTCTATTTTCATTTCCCGGGAATAGTCAACAGGCTTTGCCAGTGATAGCAGCATTCTCTGTTGCTGATGATGTTCACTATCTTGACCTTGATGAGTGTTACACAGGGATCCACTCTACTATAATTTGTTAAACTGTGTAGTTTGTTATAACTTGTTAAACTGTACACAATATTTTATACACTTTTCTTGTCATATTTCATAATTCAGAAATGTTTAAGCATATGCAGGGTACAGAGGGAATACAAAGAAAGGAATCATTTCTATGGGAGGGAGGAAGTAGGAAAGGCTTCTTAAGAGGTTTCCGGTGAGCTGAGTTGGGAAGTGGCTCAAGGAGTAGGAGGGTACCCTCAGACTTTGATTCCTGTCACAAATGCTTACTTGTGTGTTAGTGTCCAGACTGGGAAGACTGTTTCAACTTGGCTCTTCCTGGGGATGCAGGTGGGAGTGGAAAGTTGCTGGTGATGAATACACCGCGCAAAAACAAAAAGCAACCAATTTAAGGTCCATAGGCTACAGATAGAATATAGTTAAGTGTTGTCCTGGGCAGTATGGTTTAGTTGTATGACATTACTGGTTCATTTATTCAGTAATTAATCCATTCATTCAACAAATAT
Organism: Lipotes vexillifer; assembly: GCF_000442215.2. NCBI lineage: Eukaryota > Metazoa > Chordata > Mammalia > Artiodactyla > Lipotidae > Lipotes > Lipotes vexillifer. The sequence goes on from NW_006774995.1 coordinate 2,237,271, forward strand.
TTTCTGAGCATCTGCTCTGTGCTGTGTATTACTGAAGATCCTGGGGATACAGTGGTGTATGAGACTAATGTGTTTTCATTGACCATGATTAGCATGGAATTATTATAGGCATCTGCTTATTTTCCAGAGTAGGTTGAGTGATTGGTGATCCTACAGTCACTGCAGAATAGACGTTTGCTTCTGGATCTCCTCCAAAATAGCCCAAATCAAATGTGTTCCTTGATGTAAGGTCCATGAGATTATGTGGGTTTTCCTCAGCCTCACCCATGGCATCTGGGTTTTTACCTTGTCCCAGATTTGCACCCACAGAGCTCAGTGGGTTATAATTTGGAGACTTGGCCAATTCTTTTAGTTTAGAGAAATAAGACAGTATTTATCTGTGTAAGTACTTAGGTGTCTCCACCATTTCTGATTCCTTCAGATTTTAACTTAACCTTCAGCAGAGCTCATTGAGCCCACAACAGAGGGAAAAAAGTGTTTGTAATGGCTTTCTTTATATGAGACAATTTTAAAAAATAGTGAAAGCCAAAATGAAACTAATCCTAAGAAGATCTCTAAAATAACTACTGTTTCAAACTGTAGACTTGGGGTTACTTTTTATTCCAGAAGTTGAAAAGTGTTTGAATTGTTTGTTTCTTAGAAAATTTTACCCTCTAGTAATATAAAATTTATTGCATGGTGAATTTCACTGAATAGGCCTGAAGAAGATCCTAAAATGGAATTCTTGAAGAGAAGTTATTTTTTCACGTTTAGTTTACAATGTATATATATAATGCTTGATGTTTCTTTATTTCATATTTCAATGATATGCATTAATTTTTTGTTTTTAGTTTGGGTAACTTTGGCTTTTATCTGATCAAAAGACTTGTTATCATGCTGACCTTTCCAGCATTTGATTGACAACTGATTCCTTCAGAGTCTCATGGGATATATGTTTCCCAAAGTTTACAAATGCTTTTATTTAATAAGACCAAAAAAAATGGTAACTTCTGAGTCATTTGTCCTGCTAGAACTCTTTTCTCTTAGCATTCTTTAAAAAAAAGAGATCTTTTCCCGAAAGTGCTTCTGAGACATTATAAACATACTAGCTAATTCAACAAACATTTACTGAGTGCCTACTACATTCCAGACACAATGCTAGTTTTTCAGTTAAGACAAAACAAGTAGGATGCAACACCTGTCCACAGGACTTCACAATTAGTTGAGGATTGAGGGATATAAATTGTCAACAAAGATACAGTGTGATAAATGTGATAATCAAGGTTAGAATAGAACGCTAAGTAAGAAAATAGGAAAGATATTTAGTTGATGTCGGAAGCAAAAATGAAGGCGTTTCTAGGTGAAAGTGACCTGAGCTGAGATCTGAAGGAGGTATAGTGCTGGGTGATTAAGGTAAAGATGTTAAGATGGACAGTGACCTAGGCAGAAGGAACAAAAGGCGTAAGACACAGGGTGTGAGAGAATGTGGTAAAGTTAGAACTGCAAGTGGCTTAGTGTGGCTGAAGAGTAGGTTGTGAAGTAAGTGGACAGAGAGTGAGATGAAGAGGCTGGTAGGATCCAGGTAATCCAGGTAATTAAAGGCCTCATTTGTCATTCTAAGGGTTATCAACCTTATCCTGAAGGTAGTGGGATGAACTGAACAATTTTAAGTAGAGGAGTGAGAAAATATTTGTATTTTAGACTGATCTTTCAGGGGGTAGTTTGGAGAACAGATAGTAAGGCGAAAGCGTGGTGTTTGGGGATGAGGCCATCTGACCAGAGGCAAAGTTAAAGCACTAAATTGAAGCAAACAAATAACTTAGAACTGAAAAGTCAGTTTGGTTCCAAACACCTATGTAATTCAGATTTTTCTCTGACAGATATCCAGATTATTGCCAGCTCACTTTACCTGAGTTGTTACATATCTATATAAAGGTAGTAGATAATTAAGCAGAGTTTATGTGAATGAAGCAACATCTATTCCTTCTTTGAATAGGGAACAAGATTTCAAGGAAAAGGATCTATAATGCTTTAACAATGATGTGAGATATAATAAGGAAAATACAGTGTCAAGAAAGGCCTGACTTAAGTTACTATCAATAAGCCAAGGTGAGGTCTAATGACAGCCTTAACATTGTTTCAACAGCCGCCAATATTTGAAGCTAGTGATTTGTTTATACTTGTCCAAGAGATAGGTTAATGGCAATTTTGTAGATGGTGGCAGGCATCCTAATCAGTCTTCCAGCAGGACAAAACCATCATTTAATCATGTCACTGGCTCAGGATTGATATAGGGAGAGTGAGAAGTTAAGTGAGTCTTCAAAACACTCTATCCATTAAAAAAGGGGACTTCAAAACAAGATTCAAGGAGAAGGATTCATGTGTATCTTCAGCTTTAGATATATTGGTATATTGAAAAAATAGAAAAGAGAATGTGGAACAGACCTCCAATGACAAATTCTGCTCTTTCGCCTACTTGAGAACCATTAACACAAAATTTCATGGTGGTAGCTTAGGTTGAGAGACCTAAACACATGCATGTTCTAAGTGGGTGTTCCTTTTTTAAATTTTTTTATAAATTTATTTATTTTATTTTTGGTTGCGTTGGGTCTTCATTGCTGCACGCGGGCTTTCTCTAGTTGCAGCGAGCGGGGGCTACTCTTTGCTGTGGTGCACGGGCTTCTCATTGTGGTGGCTTCTCTTGTTGCAGAGCACGGGCTCTAGGTTCACAGGCTTCAGTAGTTGTGTCACGTGGGCTCAGTAGTTGTGGCACATGGGCTTAGTTGCTCCGCAGCATGTGGGATCTTCCCAGACCAGGGCTCGAACCCGTGTCCCCTGCATTGGCAGGTGGATTCTTAACCCCTTTACCACCAGGGAAGCCCCTAAATGGGTGTTCTAATATGATATTTTCCCATCATAAAACATACCAGCATTACTTGTGAAAGCCTAGAGACCACGAATCCATGTCCAAGCCCTGAGTTGTCCAGCTCATCTGGTTAAATCTGGAAAGAACTAAATGTGCAATTCTTACTTTGAACAAACACTTGACATTGCTATCAGATAAAATTGCAAGCTAGAATTTTATGAAAAGTCACATTGTAATTAAGCTGTTCTAATTGAATACATTATCTTTTTTAATAGTTACCCATGCCTTCAGTTTGTTAGTAAACATTATCTAATAAAATACTCTATTGTTCAGGAAAGTTTGAGTAAAAGGGCAATTGTTTGGGGAAAAGAGTAAGCAATGAATAGAATCTGAAAAGAAATGTCTCACAGCAGCCAAGCAATTACGTTCCTTCCCAGAATAAGTGCTTAGTATCAATTTTGTGCATGTAGAGGGCATCTCTAGTGATTCAGAAGAGAGGAGCAGTTCTTGGTGCTTTCCAGTTCCCTATAAAAACACTGCATTGAAAAGATTAATGAACATACAGTTGTATGTTTAAAGAATAAAATGATTTTGTTTCCACTACTGTTCATGAGATGATGAGTGAATGGGTTGATACTTCAGCTGCTGTGGTTTCTGGTGTTAGGAAGACTACCCTACAGTCAGTTTCACCACATTCTGCTTGATTGGCCTTTTGGGAAAGGCGATAGGCCAATCCTTGATTACAATGATTTGCTCCCTGAATTTACGTATCCAAAAAAGTACTTAGCTCCTAAGAGAGTGGTCTCTACTTCCATCCAAGGGGTCAGATGACCTCACACAAACAAAAATCAGGATATGCGTTTGGAGAAGTAAGGAAGAACTTAGTATTATAAATAGGAGTTGCTATATATTAGTTATATATTGCTATGTAACAAGTTACTCCAAAACTTAATGGCTTACAAAAACAAGCATTTATTACCACACGTTTTCTGTGGGTTAGGAATCTGGTGTGGCTTAGCTGAGTGCCTCTGCTTCCGGGTCTCTCACAAGGCTGAAATCAAGGTGGCCAGCGTTGCAGTTATCTCAAGGATCAATCAGGCATGGATCTCCCGAGCTCACTCAAGTGGTTAATGGCTCAACTTGGTTCCTAGTCGGGTGTTGGATGGAAGGCCTGAGTTCCTTGCCAGAGGAGACTCTCCATAGGACAGCTCACACCATGGCCACTGGCTTTCTTCAGAGTGAATGTGCAGGATTGGGAGGGAGGGAGGGCAGCCCAAGATGGAAGGCACAATCTCTTTGTAACCTCATCTCAGAATTGACGTCCCATTACTTGTGCTGTAGCCTCCTTGTTAGAAACCAGCCCACACAAGGGGAGGGGACTTCACACGGCATGAATGCTAGGAGGCAGGGATCATTGGGGCCATCTCAGAGGCTGCCAACTGCAAACTGGGAAAACCTGGCAAGAGTAGTTCTTCTTTAAGACCCCTCTTAGTCAACTTCCTGCAACCAAGATTCTTAATATTCTTTCGTCTTTGGGATCCCTGGCCCAAATCTGCCAGTTTCTTCAGTTTTCATGAATTTTTTTCCTGGAACAGTTTTTGAGGTTGCTCTGTAAAGCCATTAGCAATGGCCTAGAATTAGACTGCTGGTGTGATCTCAGAGATGGGTATACTAGCATGTGTTCTCTTGACCTACCAATTTTGAGGACTAAAAAAACTTTAGACCCACCTTAGAATATTTACATATTTATTGTCAATTTTAAATGTAGGAGGTGTGGAATCTGATTAAAACCCCAGGCCAAAGAATTTGGAAGATTGAACCTCTGGCTTTGTTTGACTTGTAGGCAAAACTCATTGTCCTTCAGCTACACATTCCCATTGTTCTTAAAACCTGATGTATGGGAGGATGGCGCCTGAAGATGGAAAATGTCTTGACCTTGCCACCACCCAGGCTGTTATATCTTTCTGGTAAATATCAGGCTGCAGTCACTTGTGAGCGTTTCCCTCATTAGGTTTGGATAATTAATTGCTGAGTCTTGCTGCTTTCTTTTGAGAAAGGGGCAGTATATAAAATATATTTTGTAAATAAAAATATGTCTGCTGCATCTGATTTAAGAAAAATGCTCAATTTCAGGACTGCAATTTGGCATTGTGTTTTAAATTTGTCTACTCCCTTATGAACAGAGTAAGGTCAACAGTTTAATTAGTTCAGTATTTATCAAGCACCAAGTGCTGCCAGACATGGTGCCAGGGCCCGGGAATATGAGGATGAGTTATACACATTCCTGCCCTTGCAGAGTTCTCAGTCTGTTGGGAGGAACAATCAGGTAAACCAGTAATAACAAAATAATGTGATAACAATAGAGCTGCCTCCAGAGTTCAGAGAGGGCCCTGAGAAGCGGGTGTCTAACTCTGCCTGGGAATTTGTATTCTACAGCATCCCTTAGAATACAAACCTCAGAAGGTCTGATGTGTTCGGGAGGAGAAGCATGTATGCTTGTAGGCTATGCAATGTTTCTTCAGCTGCTGTATCCCCAGAGGGAAAAAAGCATTATGTCTTCACTGAATTTTAAAGTTGTTTTTAATAATTACTAAAGTATTATCTTTAGAAAGTAGAAAATAGTTTAATTTTACCAATGTAATTCTCTTTGAAACCAACTTCTAAATGTCAAATGTCAGATTGATTCTCCTAATAAACTATTTAGCCAGGAAGTCCTTTCACCAGGAAATACTTTGTTTACATCTCTGGAGGTGGTCCTAAAAGATTAGAGGGTATGTATTAGGAATACTTTGTGCTTAGCAGCATGTACAGTGATGTCAACTTACTCACAATGTAATACATTCATTTATGCCTATAAAGTTGTTTTGACTTTAATGAAAAATACCAGCAATGCTAGTGTATTAGTTTTCTAGGGCTGCCATACAAAGTACCACAAACTGTGTGGCTTAAAACAAGGTATCAGCAGAGCCATGCTTCTGAGGCATGTTCAGAAGATTCTAGGGGAGAATCCTTCCTTGCCTCTTCCAGTTTCTGGTGGCCCTGGATGTTTCTTGGTTTGTAGTAGCATCACTCTAATCTCTGCCTTGGTCTTTTCATGGCCTTTTCCCCTGTGTCTCTCTGATTCTCTCCTCTTGTTATAAAGGCACTAGTCATTGGATGTAGAGCTCACTCTAAACCCACAGCATGATTTCATATTAAGGTCATTAACTAATTTTATGTCTGCAAAGACCTTATTTCAAAATAAGTTCACATTTTAGATTCTGGGTGGACATGAATTTTGAGGAACACTATTCAACTTATTACAGTTAGATTTACAGAAAAAGCAAAAGATATATTTGCAGATCAAGGATAAAAGCTTTATACTTCACATTTGAAGAAAGATATTTCTTTATATTATTTTTATATCTGGTGGTAGAAAGAAAAAGAAGTGGGGAAATGTAGACTTTAAGGGTAGTTAGGTAAGATCTGATAGAGGTAAGGAGATTTAACATGTAGAGAAATATGAAATGCTTAGGACTAAAATGTAATGCAGGAAGTGCTGTGATAGCCTAACTTCCCCAAAGTTGTTCATCCAAAAGTGGTTACAGATATTTAGATTGGAAGTCAGAAACTTAATTCAAAATAGGTAAATTAGTTTACTGAAGGGCAGAAAGGTAAGAACCATTGAAAAGTCCTAAACCACTGAAACTTTAAGTATTGACTTGGCAGTTTGAAAGTCTGTCCATTTTTTCTAAGATGTAAGTCTGATAGGCTATCAGCTCAGTCTTATTTATCCCTATATTTAATTAAATGAGTCAAATCAGTAATTATTTATTGAAAAACTGCTTTCAAGGGAAGATGTTACATTGTACATAAAGAAATATAAAACTCAGCCCTTTCTTTCAGTAGCTTAGTTGTGAAGACAATCTGAATACATATGAAAAGATAACTAACTGTATAAGCAGTAAAACGACTATGATAAAGCCTTATAGCAATTTAGAGTAGTGAAAACTGCTATAGGTATTTTGAATAGAAAGGGGTTAAATGCAGGGCCTGAGAGACTTACACAAGTGTTGAAAGGGCTGGGAGTGCTGGCTTTTAGGAGACCTGGAAGTGCAGGGTTCACAGGGAAGCTGCCATTGATGAGCTCAGCTGTCTGCAACATTGGAGTGGCTGATTCTCAGGAGATCATGTTTATCCTTGTGGAGCGCTTGTTCTGCTGGGGGGAAATAATCAGATAAACTCATAATCAAAATACAGTGTGATAAGTGATGTGGTAGAGTCAGGTACAGAGCGCAAAAAGGGCATGGAGAAGGGAGTGTCCCGGCCAGACCTCACATTGCCATCTGGGAGTGCCACCTCACTTACCTGCAGATGATCTAGGGGAGTCATGACCTGTTCATCCTGCCTTCTGGGTCAGCCCGTTAGTGGTAGAATCCAGTGAGCTCTGCTGAAAAGAGCCTGGAAGTGTAATTTCCTGAATTTATCCCCTTCCGTGCAGGAGAGGGCTTAGAGGGCAGTGATGTTCCTGAGAATCAACAGACACATCTTCTGCAGTAGGCAAGAAAAGCAACTGAAAGAGGGATATAATATGGGTCTTAAAGAGAAGTGAGATTTGGGTAAGAAGGAGGAAGGAAGGTGTGTATTCCAGGTGGAACCAGGGCTTAGGATATTCCAAAATGTGTTCAGGGTGCAGGGATTATAGCAAATTGACTGAAGTCATGTGGAAAGTCAGTGACAGATAAAGTTATAAAGATAGATTGGGTCAGATTATGAACAGCTCAATGGTGAGTTGAAGGGATGGGAATGGATTTTAGGTTAGTGGGTCCCAACTAGTGGGCCTGAGGCCTCTGGGACCCTGGAGTTATTATTGTCAGGGGCTCTCTGATCCATATGCATACCATGCGTAGCCTGGACACGGAACAGATATGTCTGTCCCATGATATGAGCTACGGTTTGTACTTGACTATAGGTGATGTGACTTAGCAAAATACAAATTAATTGTATATGTCTAAATTTATTGCAGCATGTATCATCTATTTTTTAAATTAAAGTGTTCTAATAGTAAGACTACTATCATGTGGTGACCTGTACAAAATTTTTGATATTGTAAAGGGGTTTTCATGTTTAAGAAGTTTAGGATCACTACTCTAGGCAATATGAGTCCTTTGAAGGCTTTTGAGCAGCATAAAGACAAAGTGAAATGATGGTTTAGGGAAATCAGTCTGATAGTGTTTTATAGATTTAAAAGTGGAGATTAAAGGCAGCTAAACCAATAAGAAACCTCTTGTGGAAATTAAGCTTGAGAAAACCAGTGAGCTGAGAATAAGCAATTCCTATAGCATGATGTGATGTGTGACAATGGGTACAATTAAAGAATTGTGCACCAGGTATGAATTTATTGCCTCTCAGCTCCAAATTCACACTGCGATGCCTGTTCTGTGAGAGTGGAGCTGGGCTCTGTTTGCCAGCTGACAAGTTGTTACTATTTGCCATTGAAGGGTGCTGCAGGGACACAGGAGGAAGGACTTCCTTATATTGGGCCCAGTGTGCACCTCTCTCCGGACTCCTGTAGCACACATGGCTTCTCCAAGGTCTGGCTTTGGCCGCCTGTGCAAGTTCTCTAGCATCAGATTCCTGTAGCATCAGTGCAGCTTCTCCTGGCACCCCTTCAGGTGGCTTTGCAGCAGAGCCACTACCGAAGGACAACCTTGTCCTTCAAGGTCCTGGCTTTCCTCCAGGACACCAGAGGGCAACTTTCTGGCAAGCTCTGCTGGCACAGGACCTCAGCAACTTCTCTACCAACCAATGAGCCACAGCTGCTCCCTCTCCAGTGAGGGAGTGGATTAGCCCTTGTTGGGGGAGACTTTTTTGTGGGGCAGTAGCTCAGCCCTAAGGGTAGTGGCTGCTCCTTTATCTGTAATTTTTGTGTTCCTCGGTGTTTTCTTCGCTTTTCACTAGCCAATCCCTTGTTGAATTTAATAAACATTTATATTAAACATTCCCCATAAACTCCTGTATAATCTTTGTGATATAGGTCCTGATAGGACCCTGACTGATATAAATAGTATCTAATTTTGTTGGACATTCATAATTAAGCAACATCTTCTACATTTCTCTTTATCTGAGGGTATAAAAGGCTATGTGTTTTAGCCAAATAGAGTCATATTATTACCCATATTTTTCTTGCTGCTAGGGAGCAGTAAAAGCAACATCAGATAAGTATTTTGAAGGCTGCAAACATAATGAGTTTCTTGAAGAAGTTCTTCATAAGTAGAAAGTAATTAATATTGTTTTTGAAATGTTTTCTGTGGTTGATAACATGGTGATAATAGAAGTTTTATTTATTAATTCTTCTAGTCATTCATTCATGTCTTCTCTGTTATAAAATGGAACTTTTTACATTATTGCTGAAATCCATCTGGGATTATGACATTTGGGATTTCATCATTAAAACATGTTTATAGCCCCTTACTTGAGGAATTTTATCAGCAAAGTATCAGGTACTATGTTTTCATATTATTTAGACCTCAAGGTCTTGGAAGGCCAAGAGGCTTTTGTGTTTAACTCATTTTGTACACAGATGTGAGCTAAAATATATACTGTTGCTTGAAAATCACTGAGTAACTGAGGTTTGGATAGATTGACAAGTATTACATATGGGTATGTATTAAAATATCAGTAAATTAAAGTAAGTGTGTGTGTGTGTTGGGTGGGAGTCTGAGAATGTGTTTTTTTTTTTTCTTGTTTACTTTAATGACTGAAAATAGCCCAGATTGAAAATTAGTAAATTTAGCAACATTATGCTTTTATTAAGAAATAAAAAGATATCAATGTTCTTCTGAGGGTGAAAACATTTATATAGTATTAAATTTACAGTTAAGTGGTGTTTATTCTTTTCTAAGACACCTTTCTGTACTAGGCCCGATGGAATTGAAAAGTGTCTTTTCCCCTTGCCTTTTAAAGGGCTGTAAACCACGTTCAGAACTCTAGAAAGACTAAAGAATGCTTAAGTGGGATTTCCAAGGTTGACAGTGTAGAACTCAAGAACACAACCTTGCTTTGTCAGATCTGTTACAGAGAATGTTAGTGACGTTACCCATCATGTTTGCTAGATGGCGCTAGAGTTCATATCTCATATCTAGACTTCACACACCTTCCTCTGTCTAACTGTATTTGGAGAGCAGTCCCTTATTTTTAGAGTCCTTATTGTCGAATTTAAAATCGTATTACCTTAAAAATGTTACTTATTAAGTATGTATGGAGTGTTACTTTGTCTAACATAGTTTAAGATGTCATTTTCCTCTAGCCCATACATGAAAAGATCTGACAACACAATATAAAAATGTTTTCTTTGAATATTCATGTTTAGAGAGTAGAAGACTAAACATGTCCAGAAAGAGCTTTTCCAGAAAGAAAATTCTTAGTGAAAACTGAGCTTTCACTATGTGTCTATACTTGAAAATTGAGTAAGCGAATTGAATAATTACATGCTTATTTTAAGCTTTAAAAATATCTTTGCCTCAATTATTTTAATGTTTTATTAGTTGAAGGACCTCTGTGACCTGTATATGCACATAAACATAGTCTGTTGACTAGGAGAGGTATTTGAAATGAAGAAAAAAAAATTACCTATAAGATATAGTTTTTAATTAACAGTCATAAATAAGAAAATGTCACATTTTCTAAGAAGTAATAGCTTGCATTTATTTTCTTCATTTGTTTCAGCTAAAAATCATATTACAAACAATGCATATATGCATGTATAAAAAACATCCTACTGACCGTATGTTCTGCCTTCCCTCACCTAGTTTGACATTGTAGAGATTTCTGCCATTAGCAGTTTTATGTCTATTCCTCAATAAATTTTCCTAAACATGAAACATAAATATGTTTTCATCTTTGTAGATTATCTCTGTATATCTTTATATGTTCTGATCTGCCTATAATACAATTATAATCCTTGTATACCCAAAGATCTGATTACATGAAAAACAACAACAATCTGGAGTCCAAGAAAATAATTCAAAGTAATGTGAATCATATTCCAGCCTTGCATAAAAATATCCAAAGAGGAGAACATTCCCATGCATCACAGAATTTCTTTCAAAAACTTCTTTCCCCAAGTTCTTATTGTCAATATTGTTCACACCCATATAGCAATGCTTTAAAGATTCACTCCTTTCTCACTCCAAGCTTTCTAAATTCTCCACCCAATTCAGTCCAGACCAACCCTCTCTCTGGTGTAGTTTTCTATTACTCAATCAGTTTTTCTCTTCCTTCAATACCTAGATTCTGCAAAACAAAGTAGGGTCTGGAAGCTGACTGAGCAAGTAAGTCAGCTTCATCTCTCTTCTTCTTCTTCTTTTTTTTTTTTTAAAGAAGATGTTGGGGGTAGGAGTTTATTAATTAATTAATTAATTTTTGCTGTGTTGGGTCTTCGTTTCTGTGCAAGGGCTTTCTCTAGTTGTGGCAAGCAGGGGCCACTCTTCATTGCGGTGCGCGGGCCTCTCACTATCGCGGCCTCTCTTGTTGCGGAGCACAGGCTCCAGACGCGCAGGCTCAGTAGTTGTGGCTCATGGGCCTAGTTGCTCCGCGGTACGTGGGATCCTTCCAGACCAGGGCTTGAACCCGTGTCCCCTGCATTAGCAGGCAGATTCTCAACCACTGTGCCACCAGGGAAGCCCCATCTCTCTTCTTTGTGATGGTGATGGAGAGGGAAGAAGATGGTAAACATTATAGCCTCTTATCTTTTTATCCCTCTCAGCATGTGTGTGCTTGCGCGCGCGCGTGCGCGCGCGCACACACACACACACACACACTCACATATGCAGATTCTCTTT
>NW_006774995.1:2248947-2272827 GCF_000442215.2 Lipotes vexillifer
TACATAAATGGAAAATCATACTATATATATTGTTCTGTGTCTTGTCTGCTCAACAATTTATCATGGACATTTTTTCTTTTTAAATTTATTTATTTTTGGCTGCGTTGGGTCTTCGTTGCTGCGTGCGGGCTTTCTCTAGTTGCGGTGAGTGGGGCTGCTCTTCGTTGCAGTGCGTGGGCTTCTCATTGCGGTGGCTTCTCTTGTTACAGAGCACAGGCCCTAGACGCGCAGGCTTCAGTAGTTGTGGTGCACAGGCTTAGTTGCTCCGTGGCATGTGGGATCTTCTCGGACCATGGCTCATTGGCAGGCAGATTCCTAACCACTGCACCACCCAGGAAGTCCCATGGACATTTTTTCATATCCATACATCTACTTCTTCAAAAAAAACCCCATGCACTTCATATTATTCCATGCATTGATGAGTATGGATGTACTTTTTTTTTTTTTTTTTTCCTTGCGTTATGCGGGCCTCTCACTGTTGTGGCCTCTCCCATTTGCGGAGCACAGGCTCCGGACGCGCAGGCTCAGCGGCCATGGCTCACGGGCCCAGCCGCTCCGCGGCATGTGGGATCTTCCCGAAACGGGGCACGAACCCGCGTCTCCTGCATCGGCAGGCGGACTCTCAAGCACTGCGCCACCAGGGAAGCCCCGGATGTACTTTATATACAACTGTTTCCCAACTGATATTTGGGTAATTTCTAATTTATGGTATATTTTTAAATTAATTAATTTATTTTTGGCTGCATTGGGTCTTCGTTGCTGTGTGTGGGCTTTCTCTAGTTGTGGTGAGAGGGGGCTACTCTTTGTTGTGGTACGCAGGCTTTCATTGTGGTGGTTTCTCTTGTTGTGGAGCACGGGCTCTTGGCACATGGGCTTCAGTAGTTGTGGCACGTGGGCTTCAGTAGTTGTGGCTCACGGGCTCTAGAGCGCCGGCTCAGTAGTTGTGGCACACGGGCTTAGTTGCTCCGCTGCATGTGGGATCTTCCCGGACCAGGGCTTGAACCCATGTCCCCTGCATTGGTAGGCAGATTCTTAACCACTGTGCCACCAGGGAGTTCCCTGGTATTATTCTAAGAATACTCTGGTAGATATACTAGTGTATTTCTGAAGACACTTAGAATTGGAATAACTGGTGTGTAAATTTAAAGTTTAATTGACAGTACCATATTACTTTCCTAAAAAGTCCTACTGGTGTTTGAGCCCATCAGTAATGCATGAGCCTGCCCATTTTCCTATTATCTTGCATATATTGCTAGTATCAATCTTTAACTTTTTTCTAATCTGAATACTAAAATTATCTTATTAAATATCTTCAAATTTTTATCAAATTAATGACTGTATACTGTTTATAAAGTAGAAGTAGAAGCGTAAATTTATATTTAAAAAACAGCAGTGTTTTTAGTGTTCTTGTTCTGAAATTCCTGTTAGTCACATGTTGAACCTCCTGGATTGATTCTTGTATGGGCCAGGTTTTGCTGTTATAAATTTCTGTTGTGAAGTTTTAGTGCTTAACCCAACAACTGTTTGTCTCATACTTATGTTCAAAGTGAACTGGGTGAGATTCCTTCTGCTCCACATGGTCACACAGGTACCCAGCTGATGGAGGCACCACAATTTGCTGCAAAGCTTTTTATCAAACAGATAAGAGAGTGGAGAATTTTCTCTATTTCAGCCTGGAGGTAACACATGTCTTCTGCTCACACTTCATTGGACATGACTAGTCACACGACCCTGCCTAGTCCCACGTGTGCTGGGAAATTTAGTGGAATATTTGATGAATGTAGCTACTTTTACCACAAACCTATAGGGCTCTCATTTTTTCTCTCCAGTTTTTCAATTCTGATATTTTGTTTCGTGTATTATAATATAGTCATAACTTAATCTTTCAGTCTAAAATTAAATTTTGCTGTCACAGTTTTAGTTTCTAAGAGTTCTTTTCTTTCATTTTTTTAACGTATTTTTTCCTTCTGGTTTCATGAATTCAATATATATTATTTCTCAGAAGATATTAATTTAAATTTTAACTTTCTTTTTACCATCAACCAATGCATTGCCATTGTTTCTTCAAATTTCCCCTTTCTGTTTGTTTTTCTTGGTCTTTGTCTTTCCTGTTGGAGGCTTTTCTAAAGTGTCTGATGATCCTTGACTCTTTTTTTGTATTTATGTCACTAAAAAGATGATTGAAATCTTTTTGTGCAGCTGGGTGGGAGGGGTGGGGGAGAGACTTGTCAAATGATGTGCATAGTGGTCAGATGTGGTATGTGTGTGGGAATCCCTGAATATTAAATATCCATATTTGTGTGTTTTTTCTCTTGGGCTGCTCATTTCCTCCAGAAGAGACTCCTCTAATCTCTGAGTATTTGGGGGTGATCAAGCCTGCTGCCACTTTCTGATAATCAACTGAGGGAAGGGAGTGTGGGAGCTTACCATTTAGTACATACAGATTCACCTAGCTGCCCTGTTCTCAGTCTGGGGTTGTGGCATGATGGCTAGCTTGCCACCAACATTCGTGCTTCCACATCCATTACGTATGGAGTTATTGGAAGCGGCTTCCCAGCCAGAGCCTATATAGTCCATCCCCTAATATATCTAGGTGTCTCTAGGTGCCTAGTCCATACATCTTTTCTTGGGAAATGCTTTATACTCTTTCTTTTTTCAGCCAGTTGTGATAGAGATAAACTTCAGGCAAAACTTTGAGTTTACATTTTAAAGACAGTAGATTTTCAGTTTGGATGCCTAGCTGACTCTGTAGATGTATTTATTAGTTTCCTATTGCTGCTAAAACAAAAAGAATTACCACAAACTTAGTGGCTTAAGACAACACAGATTTATTATCTTACTGCTCTGAAGGTCAGAAATCTAAAATGGGTCAGCAACGCTGTGCTCCTTTTGGAGGCTCTAGGGAAGAATCTATTCCTTGCCTTTTCCAGCTTCCAGAGGTGACTTGAATTGCTTGGCTCGTAGCTCCTTGCTCTCATCATTCTGACGTCTGTTTCTATAGTCACATCTTCTCTCACTCTGACCCTCCTGCCTCCCTCTTATAAAGACCCTTGTGATTACATTGGGCCCACCTGGATATTCATGATAATCTCCATTTCAAGATCCTTAAATTAATATCATTTGCAAAGCCCCTTTTACCATGTAAGGTAACATATTTGTAGGTTTTGGGGATCAGCATGTGGACATGTTTGGAAGGCCTTATTCTGCCTACCACAGAACAAGACTGTCCCCTCCACCTGTTTATGTACTAATGAAACAGGAGGGAAGGGGGCAGGACACAACCTTTAAAAGAATGTTATAGCCATAGTACATGACAAAGACTGGTTAGAACCAAGTAGGTCCAAGATGGTGGAAGATTCAACTTCCAGTGGACCTTGTGCCTCATATGCTCATAGTAATACATTAGCATGCTAAATGACACACCTACCACTGCCATGACAGTTCTGAGGCCAACCATAAAAGGTCAAAAAGTGGGTGGTGGCCCAATTCCTGGAAATCCCCGCCCCTTGCCCAAAAGAATTGGAATAATCTTCCTGCTCATTAGCCTATGAAATTACCAGCCCATAAAAATTAACCACACCATATTTCAAGGCCTCTTGCCTCTTGCCTCTTGCTTTCCCAGATGGCCTGCACTCTGTCTGTGGAGTGTGTTTCTCTTGAAATAAATCTGATTCTTACCTATCACTTTGTCTCCGAATTCTTTTCCGATAAAGAAAGAACCTTAAGTTCACCAGCAACACTAACTGCTGTTATATGAGCAAGAAAACCCCCAAACATCTATCATGTAAAAGCAATGAAATTTGCTATAGCTTTTAGTATTACGTTAACTAATACAGAATTGAAATGCCATAACAAAAACTTAAAATAGTGACACTGAGTTAGAGCTTAAATAGTGAGTGGTGAGAAAACATACATGAGAGGCTGTTAAAAATGGGAAGAAGGTTTTATAAAACTCTTGTTTGTGATAACATGGAAGGCAGACAGACCAAGTTCTTACTGAATCCCCATAAATTTAGTGAAAATGTCTGGGAAGAGCAAGAGTATTAGTATGCATTGATTGCTTACTGATGCACTTAGCAAGGTGTTTTAAAAGAAATAAATGAGTTCTGTGCAAGTAGAATTAAAGAGAGTAGAGAAAGTTCAGAAATTTGTCACCTTGCAGAGATGGAAGAGCCAACTACTTCTAGACACCAAACTTTAGGAAATAAAGTCACAAAAAGCTTTGAATGGCAAAAACCCATTGAGTTTACAGTTAAACAAATGACTCATCTGGGCAGCAGATACTACATTAAGGATATTACCTCCCTTTCAAGCTATTGTTTCAGAAGACCTCAAAGCAAATTCCATTAAGTTGGAAGAGAAAGAGGAATAGTCTTGAGAAGCAGCAAGTTATGGAAGGCTTGGATTCATGACTAGGAATTGATTGGAAGCAAATAGATCAGAAGCCTATTAAGATTTTTGGAGAATTGTATAACTTAAAAAACTATGAACTTGGCCTACAGAAAGCATGTGATGGTAAAAATAACCATTAAAACCACAAGATTTTACTTTAGTCTGAGGAAATGTTTGATGCTCAGAGTGCATAATCCCTAGAAGCTTTGTTTGTATGCACTTTCCTTTGCATGCATGGTACCAGTTCCAGTTAGTTTCTTGAGTAAGAAAATTCAACCCACTGAGCATCTTTTCATATGGCAAAAAATCACAACAGGCCAAACAGCCAGAAATCTAAAACCCTAAATTCCATCATACCTAAAATGGTAGGTTTCTCTCCCCAAAGAAATTACACCTGGGGACCTTCTATAGGAGCTAGACTTTGCTATAGTACTTTCATAGAATTAGAGCTTGGAAAAGAGCTGGAGGTCAGATGGTAAGTATTCAGAGGCTGTCTCACCTTTTCATACCTTATAAGAAAGGTATGCCAGTTAGGACAGCCCTAAGCATTTTTTGCTTTAGATTTACCTGATGGTCTCTGTATGACAAATTTTATCTCCTGGCACAGGGCCATTCTTGATGAGTGGTACTAAAACATTGCCATACTATATGACAACCACATGAGGCATTGTGGCCAAAAATAGATCAGTGGTTGTTTCTTAATGACTGGGATTGGATTTGTGTCACAAAAGATTATTGACTATCCCCACAAATTTTGTAGAGATGTCTTATCTTGGTAGTCTGTTGACTGCCTTCAGATATTACCCAAGGTCCATTTTAGCCCATCAATTTCTCTTCTCAGAAAAAAAAAGGGTTATTTAGATAATTAAACTCAAAAATTAGAAAAATTGGGTCCCAGTTTGCGTTCAAACATTGAAAGAGAATTTTGGACATCTTTCCTCTGCCCCCAAACTTCTTTAGTTTATACTTTACAAAAGCCCACACAAATGTAGATAATCCTACATGCAGTGGTTCAATGTATGGCATGAGAGCTAGACAATGCCATTGAGGTTGTGGAACTTACAGGAGAGGTTTCTGAAATTAGACAGGTGATAGTACTAAATTTTAGGTTATTGGCATCTGGAGATAGAATGTATACCGTCTTAGGAGAAGAATATTGTACTTACATCCCTGGAGACCTCTCCAGGATCTTTTATATTACTAAAAATACCCAGGGAACAAAGACATGATGAAATTAGGTAATTTGGCTTATATTCCCATATCTGGTTTTACAGGCTCTTTGGTTTGGGATGGGATGTTTTCTCTTGGTTCCTGTATTATGCATGGACTACAAATTATGATTACTATTCTTCAGTTAGTATATGTTTTTCAGTGCTCAGTTGTATGGTTTTCAGGGTCTTGAATGCTGTGGAGAGGTCACTGTTCTGTGAAATGAAGCAATTAATGAATTTTCCACAAAAAATAAGAAAATCTGATACTTTTTAGTGTTGGAATGACTACCATCAGAAGCTCTACACACAACCAGAACACATCATCCAGCAGTGCAGAACTGGATTAATCATATGTCCAGATGATAATGTTCTACCCTTCATTTTAGGAGGAAGAATGGCCTAAAAGGGGATTATATTAGTTCTCTATTGCTGTGTAACTATATTTTCACAAACTTAGAGGTTTAAAACAACACATATTTATTATCTCACAGTATTTTTGGGTAAGGAATCTAGGAGTGGCAGAGTTGAGTCCTCTGCTTTAGGGTCTTACAACACTGTAGTCAAAGTTTCGCCTGGTACTGCTGTCTCATCTGAGGTGCCACTGTGGTAGGATCTGATTCTAAGTGCACATGATTATTGGCAGCATTCAGTTCCTTGTAGGTAGTTGGAATGAAGACCTCAGTTCCTTACTTTCTGTCAGCTGGAGGCCACTCTCAGATCATTGCCCAGTGGGCCTTCTCAACATGGCTGCCTTTGTCGAAGAAAATCTAGAAAGAGGAATGTTATAATCTTATATAACGCAGTCACATACATCCCATCACCTTTGCAGTATTCCTTTGGTTAGGAGCAAGTCACCTCTTGACTGGTCCACAGGGTGCCCAGATATTTGGTTAAACATTTTTTGGGGGTTTGTCTGTGTGGGTTTCTCTGAATGAAAGTAATAGTTGAATCTGTATACTGAGTAAATCAGATTGCTCTCCCACATGTGTGGGCCTCATCCAATCTATTGAAGGCCTCAATAGAAAAAAACCTGGCTCTTGTGGATCTGGGCTTCTCAGGTTTTATAATCATGTGAGCCAATTCCTTATAAGAAATCATATATATATATATATATATATATATATATATATATATATACACACACACACACACACATATATACGCTTGAGTTGTAGGAACTGAAGAAGATGCCAAAAGCTAAAATACTTAGTGGTCTCAGCTAATCTTTCCTTTGCATCTTTCCCAGGAAATGACTCAATTTTGGGTGCCAAATTTGGTTCATCCGTGGCCAAGAAAATTACAAACAAACACCAAAAAATCTCAAGACAACAATAATACTTGTGGTCATTTTAAAGGTATATTTACAAATTTTTTGGTACTCTTCATTTAAAGAAGAAAAGCCTAATTTCCTACTGCTTGAATGTGGACTAGACTTAGTGACTTGCTTCTAACAAATAGAATGCAGCAAAAGTATATCACTTCTGAAATTAGTTATTAAAAGACTGCAGCTTCCATCCTGGGTCCCTCTCTTCTCTCTCATCACTCACTCTGGGGGAAGCCAGATGCCATGTTGTTTGAGCAACCCTGGAAGAAGAGGCCCACATAGTGAAGAACTGAAGTCTCCTGACAACATCCATGTGAATGAGCTTGGAAGTGGATTCTTCAGGCCCTTCAGATGATTAAACCCCAGCCGACATCTTGACTGCAACCTCGAGAGAGACCCTGAGTCAGAAGCTACTAGCTATGCCACTCTTTGATCCCTGACTGTCAGAAACTGTGTGAGACAGTAAATGTTGTTTTAAGTTACTAAAGTTGAGGGTAATTTATTATGTGGTAATAGATAACTAACAAGCTTATGTAAATCTTCAGCTGCTCCTAGATTGGGTAGAATATTTCAGATTTACTAAGTTTCCCATCACATTTAAAATATTTTTTTCCCACAAATATTAAAAAAATTTAGGGTTTCCCTGGGGGCGCAGTGGTTAAGAATCCGCCTGCCAATGCAGGGGACGTGGTTCAAGCCCTGGTCTGGGAAGTTCCCACATGCCACGGAGCAGCTAAGCCTGTGCGCTCTAGAACCTGCGAGCCACAACTAATGAGCCCACATGCCACAACTACTGAAACCCACGTGCCTAGAGCCCATGCTCTGCAACAAGAGAAGCCACCACAATGAGAAGCCCACGCACTGCAATGAAGAGTAGCCCCCGCTCACCGCAACTAGAGAAAGCCCGCGCGCAGCAATGAAGACCCAACACAGCCAAAAATAAAAGAAAAAAGAAGTTTAAAAATGAAGTCTTACTGTAGATTCCCACCTACCTTCAATTTCTTTTAATGAGCTGCATTATACTAAAGCCAAGTTTGAATAGACTTAGGACTCTACATAATAAGCAGTTAAACAGTGGCTAACTTACTGAAAGCTTATTAGGTGTTCAATTCCTTATTAAGCTTTCCACATAATATCTCATTTATTCTTCTCAATAATATAATGGTATTCTTATTATTATTTGCTCCATTCTTACATTTGAAAAGACCGAGGCTGAGAGACGGGAAATAGAATTCCCCCTTTGTGGGTGTGACTTGCTCCTAAGCAACAGAATATGGAAAAAGTGATGGAGTAGGTACTTTTCATGATTATATTTCATTATATATCAGTCCCTCTTAGCAGAGTCTGCTGGCCTTGAAGAACAACTGCCATGTTGTGAATTGCCTATGAAGAGAGTCACATAGCAGGAAACTGTGAGTGGCCTCTAGAACTAGAAGGGGACCTCCAGTCAATAGCCAGTAAGAAATGGGTCTTTAGTTCTACAAGTATAAGAAAATGAATTCTGCCAACAACCTGAAAGAGCTTGGAAGTAGATTCTTCCTCAGTCAGGCCTCCAGATGTGAATGCAGCCCAGCTGATAACCTTGATTGCAAACTCGTGGGACCCTGATTAAAAGACCCAGCTAAGCCATGCTGGACTCCTGACACACGAAAACTGTGAGATAATAAATATGTGTTATTTTCAGCTGCTAAATTTGTGGTAATTTTGTTACACATTAATAGAAAACTAATACACATATTTAACACTAAAGAAATTGCCTGTCTGCTGTTCTTGGGGAAGATTTTTTAAAACTTTATTGAAGTATAAAATACATAGAGAAAAGTATACATAAAAATACAACTCAATAAACTTATGCAAACTGAACACAACAGCACCCAAATCCAGAAACAGACCATTAGCAATCTTCAAAAGTCCCTTAAGGAAAATTTGAATGTCAGGAACTACCTGAATATAGGTGTTTCAGATGGAGAATTTAAGCGTTGTATGTATCACAGCAAATTAGATAAAACTTTCATCTGTGTTTCTAGAGTTTATAAAGGAAGATTTTTTAAAAAAATAAAAATTAGACTAGGTTGTATCTGAAAGTTGATGTGTTTTTTTGGGAGGTGTATGAGTTTAAGGAGCACTGAATTAAGAGGTTGTATGCTCTTCCTTCAATTGTGTAACATTTTACAGCTTTCGGTGCACTTTCACAGTTATTATTTCACTGTATTTTCCCAACAGCCCTGCTGAATAGGTATTGCTAGCTTTTCATCCTATAAATGAGTTACCGTTATTCATTATTGATTAAATATGCTTAGCATGAATACTAAGGATTGACCTTCACCTGGTAGATGGAGGTATAGGTTACTGGTTTTTTTTGGCTGGAGTCCATTCTGACTGGTTGGTGCCCATACTGTATACGTTAAATGTTTTGACTACTATTCTTGTTCTCAGTATATATAGGATAAAATAATTTCAATTTGAGTGGGTCCATGGAGATGATGTATTTCACAGGTTTTCAATAGTATTCCTCAGAACACTCAAGGTTTCACAGAAGAGGTGCTAGAAGATGTGGTGGTAACCATAAAGGTGAAGTGGGAGCTGAAAGAGAAGTTTGTAGAGAAGGAACACCACAGTCCATCCAGCTTCAACTTGAGCTGCTATGATTTTGGTTCTTTTGAATGTTGGTTCTGGGTAGGCTTTCACATGAAATAAAGTGTTTTATTACTAAAAAAATTGAAAACCACTTATGTATAGCAACTATCCCATCTTACAAATTAAGAAATTGAAGCTTACAAAGGTTAGGTGACTAAGAAAAAATTACACAGTTATTATATCATTTGGTAGAAACAAAATTTGGATATGAATTCAGGTTTTTGAACCTCAGGCTTTTTCAGGTGTTCCATCCTTGATGCCTTCAGAGCATAAGATAAAGAGCTACTTCAGCCCAATATAAACGTGACTTTAATATTATCTTAATATGTTTCTCCATGAATATGCATGCACATTTAAAAATTATTTCTAGACAACATTTTTCCATGAAGAATTTGAGGTGGCTTGCCACAACAAATTAGGAATTTGGGGGAGGGAAAGTGAGGTGGAACTAGAGTTGCAAAATACCTGTGCTAAAGTCTGGATGGTTGTAGGGGTGGGCTATAAATGGATGGTGAGCCTGGTAGAGGTCAGTGCAGAGGAAACAACACAGAATTTCTGGCACCTTGAAAATGTATGAAATCAAACCTGGGGGGAAAAACACTAAAAGAAATCTGGGCCAACAAAAGTAACTGCTCTAGACTGCCTGTCAGCTCTTACTGTTCTTGATGTGCATAAGGCTTACTTATTTCCCTTTGCTCTAATGTACTCAAACTCCAAGTGCCTGAACATAATGTGGAGAGTTAAAATAGAGGAGTGCCTCAGTTCCCACAGTGCCTTGCATCTGTCAGTTTAAGAGGAGACCACAGCATTGCTTTAATGTTGTGTGTGTGTGTGCATGCCTGCACACACTTTTATTAAACATATGCTCCCAGCCACATTCCACTTGGCAAGATCACAAGTACATAATAGCTACAAGCTGTAAAGAAAAAATAAAAGAGAGCTTAACCAGTTTCTTTTAAAAATAAATAAGACCTCCTAAGCCACTTTAAGTATTCATTTATACATTCTTTGAGTGTGCACACTAGCTTTTCTTCTGTCTCTGAGTCTCTATTTTCTCACC
Organism: Lipotes vexillifer; assembly: GCF_000442215.2. Taxonomy (NCBI): domain Eukaryota; kingdom Metazoa; phylum Chordata; class Mammalia; order Artiodactyla; family Lipotidae; genus Lipotes; species Lipotes vexillifer. The sequence goes on from NW_006774995.1 coordinate 2,259,572, forward strand.
CCTACACAAAGATGAGTATTGCAGTTGTACGTGATGCAAACATTGGAAATCTGTGTTTACATTTGTGTTTCCAACTGAATATGCTAATAGTGTTTAATCAGCAGTGATGTTGCTTTATATCAATGTTTTGTGCCGCGCATACAGCCTCAGTGATAATGTTGTGATAACCAAATTTTTCCCCACATCAAAACTTGGAGTCTATCCCAGTTTTTTGAACAGCCATTTGATTCCAAAATATGTTGAAATCCTTTATTTTCTTCAGGATTGTTTCTGTGTTTTCAGGAAACACTAAATATCCCCTTTGCTTCACTAAGGGGTTGGGGGGACTTGGAACAGATTTACTCTTTTAGCAGTCCCGAGGTTTTGGTGATCCAGATGAGCTCACCAGCTGGCCAGGAGAACCTGCAGGAGGAAGCTCCAAGGTTGGTGAGGCTGTCAGAAGAAACGGCTGCAGGCTGCTTGGAGTGTGATTTGGGGATATTCAGTCCAGCGGCACACTGGCTAGAAAAGCAAGAAGAGAACAACAGTTGAGTACCATGGAGATGGGAAATGACAGGCTTTTAGTCACGAATTTACAAACAAACTTTTCTAACCTTATAATAATATAGCTAAAGGAGATATAGGGCCTATACAAGGTTTGGTGCGCTTCTGAACTTAGGCAAGGGATACTCCATAGATAAAGTATTACACTCTTAGAGCACAAATATCTTTCTCCTATTGAAAAAAAGGTAAGAATAGCAATCTCAAACTGCAAACTTCCTTTTTAAAAGAGAAGTATTTCTTATTCTTTGTGTATGTTCAAAGTTGGTTAGGACTCCTTTTTTCCCCAGTGAGTCTGTGAGAAACTTGTTTTTTTGACAGAAACATGACATACTTTTTAAAGAATACTGTCATCTGGAAAACAATTCACACTTTGCATTTTAACCTTAATATATTGTATACAAGTTCTCTTTAATGCTGCTTCTCTCAGAGGACATGAAACATTTTGGCTCTTAAACACTTATGAGCAGTACATTGCTTGAGATGAACAGATAGCTTTCATTAGTGCTAATGGGAGTTATACTTCTGCAGCAGGAGAGAATAGAGACTAAAGATTTTATCCTTGATGCAAATCTTCTAGATGGAATAAATTATGAGGGATGCTTAGGGGGAAGAGGTCTAAATATCCCCTAAAGCCATAGTTTAATAGAAAAGCAATACTTCTGAGTAGTGGAAGTGGAGTCAATAATAATGGCTTTAAAAAAATAATAATAATGGCTTTGGGGCTGTCACCATGCTAAGTAGCTGATATTGACTCTTGAAAATTCTTATTGGATTAGTACCGCACTTGAATTCCATTATTTTCCAAAGGACCTGAGAGGTAGTTCTCTATCTTGAATAGTCCACTAAAATGTATTCAATTTGGTTCAGCTTTTAAGGCCATTTATCTTAAATTCTGTAAATTTCTAATCTGCAAGCCCTGTAACAAGGAGATCTTTATTTTTGTTTTTCAGAATAACCCTTTCTGAAAATAGTGTTCCCTGTATCTTTCTTTCTGGCTGGGTGGTGGTGGGGGGGCACATATTTTACTTTTCCTTGTTTTTAAAATGTTTACATTCTTTTACATGTAGCTGTCCAGTTTACCCAGTAACACTTATTGAAGAGACTGTCTTTTCTCCATTGTATATCCTTGCCTCTTTTGTCATAGATTAGTTGACCATAGGTGCGTGGGTTTATCTCTGGGCTTTCTACCTTGTTCCATTGATCTGTATTTCTGTTTTTGTGCCAGTACCATATTGTGTTGATTACTGTAGCTTTGTAGTATAGTCTGCAGTCAGGGAGTCTGATTCCCCCAGCTCCGTTTTTTTCCCTCAAGACTGCTTTGGCTATTCAGGGTCTTTTGTGTCTCCATACAGATTTTAAGATTTTTTGTTCTAGTTCTGTAAAAAATGCCATTGGTAATTTGATAAGGATTGCATTGAATCTGTAGATTGCTTGGTGTAGTATAGTCATTTTCACAATATTGATTCTTCCAATCCAAGAACATGGTATATCTCTCCATTTGTTAGTATCATCTTTAATTTCTTTCATCAGTGTCTTATAGTTTTCTGCATACAGGTCTTTTGTCTCCCTAGGTAGGTTTATTCCTAGGTATTTTATTCTTTGTGTTGCATTGGTAAATGGGAATGTTTCCTTAATTTCTCTTTCAGATTTTTCATCATTAGTGTATAGGAATGCAAGAGATTTCTGTGCATTAATTTTGTATCCTGCAACTTTCCCTAACACCATACACAAAAATAAACTCAAAATGGATTAGAGACCTAAATGTAAGACTGGACACTATAAAACTCTTAGAGGAAAACATAGGAAGAACACTCTTTGACATAAATCACAGCAAGATCTTTTTTGATCCACCTCCTAGAGTAACAGAAATAAAAACAAAAATAAACAAATGGGACCTAATGAAACTTAAAAACTTTTGCACAGTGAAGGAAACCATAAAGAAGATGAAAAGACAACCCTCAGAATGGGAGAAAATATTTGCAAACGAATCAACAGATAAGGATTAATCTCCAAAATATATAAACAGCTCATGCGGCTCAATATTAAAAAAACAAACAACCCAATCCAAAAATGGGCAGAAGACCTAAATAGACATTTCTCCAAAGAAGACATACAGATGGCCAAGAAGCACATGAAAAGCTGCTCAACATCACTAAGTATTAGAGAAATGCAAATCAAAACTATAATGAGGTATTATCACCTCACACCAGCTAGAATGGGCATCATCAGAAAATCTACAAACAACAAATGCTGGAGAGGGTGTGGAGAAAAGGGAACCCTCTTGCACTGTTGGTGGGAATATAAATTGATTCCGGCCACTATGGAGAACAGTATGGAGGTTCCTTAAAAAACTACAAATAGAACTACCGTATGACCCAGGAATCCCACTACTGGGCATATACCCAGAGAAAACCATAATTCAGAAAGACACATGCACCCCAATGTTCATTGCAGCTCTATTTACAATAGTCAGGTCATGGAAGCAACCTAAATACTCATTGACACACAAGTGGATAAAGAAGATGTGGTACATATATACAATGGAATATTACTCAGCCATAAAAAGGAACGAAATTGGGTCATTTGTAGAGACGTGGATGGATCTAGAGACTGTCATACAGAGAGAAGTAAGGCAGAGAAAAACAAATATCGTACATTAACACATATATGTGGAACCTAGAAAAATGGTACAGATGAACCGGTTTGCAGGGCAGAAACTGAGACACAGATGTAGAGAACAAACGTATGGACACCAAGGGGGGAAGGTGGGGGCGGGGGTGGTGGTGTGATGAATTGGGAGATTGGGATTGACTTGTATACACTGATGTGTATAAAATGGATGACTAATAAGAACCTGCTGTATAAATAAAATTCAAAAATTCAAAATAAAATAAAAATTACAATTAAAAAAAAGTAAAACAACCAAAAAAAGTTTACATTTTATTTTATTTATTTATTTTACATTTTAATTTTGCTTTGAGAAGTATTGCCTACACTTCTGAGATCATTGGGATTGTTTCCTGTTGTGTTCTTTTGTGACATATCTCTTATTTTCTTGTTTTAAAATTTGTTATATTTTATTTTACTTGAGAATTTTGGCTTTGAGAATTATTCCCCCCCCCCCCCCCCCCCCAAATAACTGAAAAATTGGAGGAATTTCTTTCCTATTCTATTGACCTAAAGGATCATCTTCTTTTTGTCTCCTGTGAGAGCATTTTCACTTGAAAAATTCCTCTACCTTCAAGTGGAAATTAAACATTATATTTACTTGCCATTAATTACTATTAGAAGTAGAAAGGGATAGGGCATAGAAGTAGTGAGAGGAAGGTAAGATGCCACCAAGAGAAGATGGGCTGACTACAAAAGACCAATCATCTGGTGAATTTACAGTGGTTCAGACCACCTCTGAATCCTTCAGTGTCCCAGTATTCACTGGACTTGAAGAAGTATATCGATCAAAGACTGGAGTAGATTAACCCAGATCTACAACTTATAAATATACAATGGGAAATGTTATTTTCTAGAGTGAGATGGTGGAGCTTGCTATTAGGGACACTTTTTCAGCTCTGGAATCAATATACCCAGAAGCCAAATGAATAATCAGAAAGTTGTTCAGTAAACCTGTAATCAGTGCAGAGGAAGCTGGAATAATGTTAAGGCATATTTCATCCAAGCCAGGTAGGCTCAATGAATCATACCTGCTCTACAATAGGGTAACTTATCTGGGGTGTGCACATGCTCCATATTCCCTGTCACTCTCCCCAGGTAGGCAGGAAACTGCTGCTAATCTCTGGGATGCTGGTGTCTTTTTTTTTTTTTTTTTTTTTTTTTTTTTTTTCATTGACCATCCTCCTTTAGTTCATTTAGTCCTTCTTTAGGCATGGTACAATTCAGTTGAAATGGCTCTTGCTTGCCCAATTTCAATCAAATCACTTTGATTTCAGTTTTGAGTGTTCGTAAATTCTTTAGATCTATTAGTTAAAATCCGCAGGTGGTTAATACAATCATCATGTATGCACTTTTTTTCTAGTTCAGAAAAAACATTTATTTTCTTCAGCTTTAAGTCCCTGGGGAGGGAATGCCTCCTTGTTAATCATTATATACTGCCACAAACCTGCATTATGATACTATAATAATTTTTTTGAGTGCTTGTGTTGTGCTGGATACTGGGCTGGTATTGTATGAAATCCTAAGAATACTCTCTTTATAGGTGAGAAAACTGAGCATCAGAAAGCCTAAGAAACTTGCCAAAAATCTCACAGGTACACAGGAGTGAGAGTCCAGGTCTCTCTGGCTCTTTTCACTGTGCCTCTCAGCCTCCCACTTTGTTTTTGATATTTTGTTTGAACTTGCTAAAATAGAGAGTGGCATTAAAGACAAGGGAAGACACTGCTTTATTGTGTTCTTTCTAGTTTTTTCTTGGGAAATTTATGTCACCTAGTCCCTGGACCCTGTGTTCACTTTAACTGTGCCCTTGGATTTGGTTAGTACCCACATCTATAATGAACAAAAATGCAGTGGAAAATCCATGAAAAGACATGGAAGAAACTTAAATGTATATTTCTAAGTGAAAGAGGTCAGTCTGGAAAGTCTACAAACCATATGATTCCAATATGACATTCTGGAAAAAGTAAAATATGGAGAAAGTAAAACAAGTGGTCGCCAGGGGTTGTGTGGGGGAACGGGCAAACAGGCAGAGAAGAGAAGGTTTTTAGGGCAGTAAAACTGCTCTGTACAATAATATAATGGTAGATGCATCTCATTATACATTTGTCAAAATCCATAGAATGTACAGCAGCAAGAGAGAACCCTAATGTAAACAATGGACTTTGGGTAATAATGATGTGGCAATGTAGATTCATCAGTTGTTAACAGATGTACCTCTGTTGAGGAATGTTGACAATGGAGGAGGTTCTGCGTCTTTGGGAACAGGAGGTGTATGGGAACTCTCTGTACCTTCTGCTCAGTTTTGCTGTGAATCTAAAATTCTTCTAAATATAAAATCTATCTTTAAAAGCTTCAGTGGAGAGTAGCAACAGGAAGTGTGTGTTCTTTGGAAGTGATGCCTGCTCTCTCTTTGCAGTAGGTGTGGTGCATCCAGTTACACAATAATTCTACCCTCAGAAGCCTTTCTCTTCCACTCACCCATCCTCATCCATTTTTCTCACAAACAAAGCCTTAAGAAAGCAAAGCATTTGTGTGTGTGTGTGTGTGTGTGTGTGTCTGTGTTGATCTGCTATTGTGGAAAAGGAGGGAAATATGATTGATTACCATTTGGGCTGAAAAAGGAAAGAATCATTCTGGTTTCTCCCCTTTTTCCATTTCAAAGTTTCCTTGGTAAAGTAGGGGATAGTGAGGAGGAATTGGAGGGGCAAGTAGGATGAAAATGAAATTCCTGCAATACATGTAAAGAGCTACACCCTTGTCAACTGATATTTTTCTGTATCACAGCACCTGTTTTATTTATTTATTTATTTATTTATTATTTATTTATTTATTTATTTATTTATTTATTTATTTATTTATTTATGGTTGCACTGGGTCTTCGTTGCTGCGCACGGGCTTTCTCTAGTTGCGGCAAGCAGGGGCTACTCTTCGTTGCGGTGCACAGGCTTCTCACTGTGGTGGCTTTTCTTGTTGCACAGCACGGGCTCTAGGCGTGCAGGCTTCAGTAGTTGTGGCACACAGACTCAGTAGTTGTGGCGCACTGGCTTAGTTGCTTCATGGCATGTGGGATCTTCCTGGACCAGGGCTTGAACCTGTGTCCCCTGCATTGCCAGGCGGATTCTTAACCACTGCACCACCAGGGAATTCTCTGTTATTTTTTTTTATAAGCATTAATCATTAAGAAATATAACCACTGGGGAGGCGTTTTTTATTTTTACCCCCAAATAACTCAGTCCTAGCATTTAAAAGCTGTGTATGACATTTTATATGTCAAAGATCACAGCTCCAAATATCCATCAAACCAGACAGCTTGCGTTGTTACTGGAAAGGAACATTCAAATACTGAGCAAGCCTAGCGGCCTCTCTTGCCTTTTAAGACTATAAATGGACAATTCTTCACACGCACACTGCTAAAATTAAATGAGCAGCATGAGATGGCGAATAGCAAAATAATGACGTGAAACACTTGGGGTGCCTGCTCCTTGCACAGTGGGGAGGTGGAGACTCCATGGGAGGCAGAAAGAAAAAAATAGGCTAGGCTATCTAGGTGGTATTCTCTAGTTGGCATGGGAGAGGGAGTTGGACAGCACTGACAGCTGGGCTGCAAGTTGAAGAGGATGTGAGAGTGGGAGGAACTAGCAGACTTGACTGCAAGCTGTTTCATTTGCATATGGTCCACAAGCTGGCTCACTGTCAATCCACCGCCCACTCTCCCCTCCTCATCCTGGGTAAGTGTCCGTGTTGGATGTGATCTGTCAGCCAAAGCCACTGGACATTAAAAAGTTGATCCTATCAGACAGAATTTGTTCCAAGGATAGATAGCACACACACACACACACACACAAGTGCAAAGGATGTAGCACACTGGAGATTTTCCTTTATTGAGATATTATATTTCAATCTTATTGGAGTGAAATTGACCTCTCAGGTCAAGGCATGTGAAAGACATTCTGGGGTAGGCAGGGAATTTAAATGTGTGCCATAGAATTTACATATCCAGTCTCTTTTAACCAATCATTTGCTGGTATCTTGTTAAAACTAGTTTCTGAGAGCTATTGCTAAACATTGGGAATCATTAGGAATGCTTTCTCCCCCCATCAGGCTGTTTTAACTATGTATAGCGTTGTTTCTTAAAAAGGTTTGATAAGAGAGCTGAAGCAGTAAAAAGGAACTGTTCAAACAGGATTTAATTAAACAGCTACCAACATCTGCATTCCATGAGAAGTTAGAAAATTCTGTGTGTGTGGGTTATTTGTTTTTGGTGGGATGACTGAAGGAGAAGCATGCTAAATAAATACGGTGTTCATGATGGTGTACTGTTTGTTGAAAGGATAATGGCTGTGCAAATGTTTAGTAGAGAGCTGTCAACATTTTCACTTGTGGAAACGACATTTTGTCTTGTTTAGGGGCAGAAATTCAGACATTTTTGAAACATGGTTTTTATTATTTACTCAGGATATGCATGCAGGCAGAAAAGACGGAACATTTGCCAGTCAGCAGCCAGGTGACTATTCGTCTGTTTCAAATACATCAGTTTTACAAATTCTCTTTTACATAGGAGTACAACCCAAGAGCAACACCCCCTTTTCCAGGAGTTGTTTTGGGATCCATTGAAGAGGGGTATCCTATACTCACAAATATACAAATTTACAGTATGCAATGAGAAGCGATTCAAGCATATATTTTGAAAATGGGGGAATAAACATAGGTAAATTATAAATCTAATCAGAGATACAGATGTACATTTGAAAACAGGAGGAGTCACACTGAACAGATAAGGTATTCTGATTTAGATATGCATTGGATAAGAAAGGGAGTCACAGTATTTGCTTAGAAGTACAGAGGGAGTATGACATTAAGGTTGTAAATTATTAAGGAAAACTTATTGCTTGAGTTTTTTTTTTTTTTTTTTGCGGTACGCGGGCCTCTCACTGTTGTGGCCTCTCCTGCTGCGGAGCACAGGCTCCGGACGCGCAGGCTCAGCGGCCATGGTTCACAGGCCTAGCCGCTCCGCGGCATGTGGGATCTTCCTGGACCGGGGCACGAGCCCGTGTCCCCTGCATCGGCAGGCAGACTCTCAACCACTGCGCCACCAGGGAATATTGCTTGAGTTTTAACTTTCAAAATATATATCATAAAGAGGGGGTGTGTGCTTGTGAGAATTTACCTTAAATCACCACACTGAACATTTTTATGCTGGCATAGTTTAACTTTATAATTTAAAATAATTTGGTTAATTTTTTCCCCATTTTAAATCAGTAGATCAGCACATCTGCATTTATTTTAAATGGTGGCATGAGAAGCTCGGGTGGTCTGTTCCAAGTCACGCAGCTAGCTCGTTCCAGAAGGAGAATTAGACTTTGAGAGAAACTGTGAATAGAAACTCCATTCCATTGTCTCAATTATTAGCTAAGCCCTATTGGAATATCATGGTTTACTGTATGTTGGGCTAAGTTCTTGCCGCCTAAATAAACCAAAGAGACTAAAATGTGAACATAACTATGTTGCACTGAAAGCCTTTCTTTGATGTCTTTAGACAAGAAATGATACCGTCACTGATTTAATATTTACAAAGGGTCAGATGTCCAGGAGGTGGCACTACTGAGCAGTGATTAAGGGTATGGGCACATCCCTGGCTGAGAAGATTGATTACCTTTTCTGAAACAAGAGGGAACTAAATGGCTAAGATATGGCAGATACATGAAGACACCTAAAAAAATGAGAGACATTTTTCACAGACTGATAACTTGAAAGTCAGCTGGAGGAGGCTACATCTCCCCAAACCCTATGTTGTCTCCTTGATTCATTGGACCAACATGACTATTTTAAAATATGACATTGTGGAGATATTTTCTGACACCTTTGAGAGAGGGGAAGGCATGACCATAGGATTAGTCAGGCCAGATTAGTCTCATGCTAGCCTTCTGGAGTGATCAATGCAATTTAACTCAATACTGTCAAACATTCAGTCTGATTATACTTGAGTGTGTGTGTGTGTATGTGTTTTTAAGGAGTGTTTGAAGGGAGATGCTGGTCAATGTATGTCCCTGTGGGAATTAACCAGTGGGTAAAAGCTATAAAGGAGAGTTGTATGATTGTGTTAGTTATCTATTACTGTGTAACACATTGCCCCTAAATTAAGAGGCTTAAAAACAACCTAAACATTTATTGTCTATCACTATTTCTGGGAGTTAGGGATTTGGAAACAGTTTGGCTGGACTGTTCTGGTTTGAAGACTCCTACAGCAGTCACATGTCAGTTGGGGCTACAGTGATCTGAAGGCTTGACCGAAGCTGGAGGATCCTCCACCAAAGTAATTATTTCCTGTGGCTGGCAAGTTGGAGTGCACTGCTGGTGGGACGTCTCAGTTCTCCTCCCTATAGGCCTCTCCACAGGGCTTGTTGACTGTCCTAATGATATGATGGCTGGTTTCCATCAAAGTAAGCCATCCCAAAATACCAAAGCTTCAATACTATGAGAGCCTATCCTTGGAAGTCACGTGTGGTCATGTCTGCTACATTTTAGTTATCACATAGACCAGCACTGATTCAGCGTAAAAGGAGACTAACACAGGACATGAATACAAGGAGGTGAGGATCACTGGGGCCATCTTGGAGGCTGGCTACAACACTCTATTAAGAGAAGTTCCCTTTCCTTTTGCAACTAATTGGGATAGAACATGTTTTCACTAGAAAATCCTTGTGAATACCCGTCATCAGTTTGTGATGTTGAATCACGATATTATACATAGAAGCACTGACAGAAGGCAGGAGTGCCTTGTGATTACCCTATGGGATAAGTGTGCTAAAATTGCTATCAAATAGTGGTAGGGAAGAAACCCCCCCCCACCACAACCATTGTATTGTCACATTAAAAAAGTAAAACCAAATACAAGCAAGCAAAACAAAAAACAGAATGTTCCTGGAATGGCTAAAAAACGTTGCCAACTTTTGAGACCAAGGTGAAAAACCTGCCTTCTTTTGAGAAATAATTATCTTCTACCTTAAAAGAGAAAGGAAGAAATTCATAGTCTGTGAACGTTCAAAATCATGACACAAGTGACTGCCAAGAGGTTTGCTTCTTCTTTCTGCCAAGTACCTCAGTGATTGAACTGTATTCCTCATTTGGGTTTATTATTAATATTGAGTTTATTACTATTACTGACAGTATTATTGAAACTGTCATGTTTTGCCAAATGGAGACATTTGTTTCCGCACACTGATTGAATAGTGTTTGGGGCTGGTTTCATACTTGGCTGGCTTATATTCTAGTGTATGATGATGAATTGGCCTGATCTTGGACGATAGAGAGTTGGGAGGGGAGTAGTGAGTGGGTGTTTAGGTGTTAATCCACTATTGCCAGCCCCCACCTTAAAATTTCTTATTCTAGGTCTTCATTTACCACCCATTTCAACTTTTTCTACTCCCTTGGCACCTGCTTGACATCTAAATCTTAATTTGGTAATCAAAGGCATTCTGACCAAGTAGAAGAATATCTGACCAAAGTAAGTCTTACAAGGGATTCTAGCCACCTGTGATTGATTGGAGACTAGTCTAGGGCTGTGAAACTTATGGAATTGAAAATAATTTCTAATGTGTGAGGATCTCAGGAATGTTTTAAGAGAACTCTGCAAATTCAAGTTGTACTGATTCATGAAATCAATAGCAAAGCCAAGCACCATAGTGTTTCCTTTCTTTCTAGATCTGTACTCTTAACACCCACATTTGAAAATATTCTTATAATCTACTCAAATTCTTGACATTTTACCTGCTGTGGCTGGTAAAATGATGAGTGTTTCTCATCCTAATATCCATCTCTTCTTCTTGGAACTCCCAATATTTCCTAGGCACATGATCAGCTGAATAAGGACTGCATTTGTAACTAGGTATGGTCATATGTCTAAGGTCTAGCCACAGGGATACAAATGGAAGTGTGTGCCGCTTCTGGGAAACTTTCTTAAGTTAGGTGGTAGGTGTACTTTGATCCTGCTTCCCCCTACCTTCTTCCTACTCTTTAGGACTCAGAAATGATGTTTGGAGCACCATGTTGGACCAAGTATAAGTAATCATGACATAGAACTGAAAGTAGTACAAGTTCCAGGTGATAATGAAGCCACCATATCAGTTTTTGTTTGCCTATCCTGGACTTCCTATGGGAAGGAAAATTCTATTTGTTGAAGCCAATTGATTTTGGTAGAGAGCCTGATTTTGGATTTTTATGAAGTCTTGTATAGGAAAGTGATCCTAATGTGCTGGTAACATATGTCATTTCTAGTCCCTTTGTAAACTGTGAGAAAATAACTATGGCACTTCTCATGTGGTAGTCAGGCATAAGTTGCTTTAGTAGCATTTCAGGGGAGAATCATAGCACCTCGATGCAGTCTGCTACACAGATGCTCCAGATGCTGTCACTTCTGCTGCCAAGAAAGCAGCTGCTTCTCCTGACTGCCTGTTGGCTCTGGTGCACATTCCCTGGGTGATTCATCATGGGACACACTCTTGTTTTTTATGCGCCAAAATGAGGAACACCAACTTTGACTTTTGCAATTCATTAATGTTTTCACATATGTAAGGTCACGGAAAGTTTTTACAACAGCTATTTTGTGGCATTATGACTTCAGTGATAAAATACTAATTTTTTCATATTAGAAGAGAACAGATATGAGAAATTCAGGGATCTTTATGTGATCAAATGAGTCCAAAATTTTTGCAGACAAAAGATTGATAGAAAATAGACTTGGAAATAAATATGCAAAATATGAAACCTGTAATTATTTGACTCACAAGCTGTAATCCTCTCAAATCAAAGCTCATGTTTAATATGGATGTTTCAATAGTATTATACCTTTTAAAGTGAAATCTTCCCTTGTTTGATTAAAGAATTTCATTTGTGTTCACTGTGTCTATTTTCTATAAAGTAATTATGAAATACTTATTATGTATAAAACACTGAGTTATGCTCTATGATGGAGTAAACACAAATGTCTAAAACAGAGAAAATAGCATGAATATGTCTTAGCATGATATTATCAGTGTAGACATGTCATTATTCACTGAGGACTTGAAGGAAATGTGCTGGAATTTTCTCGATAGTTTTTAAGTGAAGTGTAGGATATTCGCTGAATCTTTAGGATCATTTGGTAGCTTCAGTAGGTGCTTGGAAGAAGGCCATGTTTTGCAAAGTCATGGATATTATTTGATTATTTATGTTTTTTGTAAATACAGTGTATCTTTTAAAAAAACTTTATTGGAGTATAGTTGATTTACAATGTTGTGTTAGTTTCAGGTACACAGCAAAGTGATTCAGTTATACATATACATACATTTATTCTTTTTCAGATTCTTTTCTCATATAGGTTATCAAAGAATATTGAGTAGAGTTCCCTGTACAATGTGTCTTATCATCTCTCCTAATAAAAAAGTCCTCCTGCTGTAAACATGGCTGACAGCTGCCTTTATGTCCATAGTTTGCAAGTGTGAAGAATGGCTTTTCTTTTGGAGCTGTAATCAGTTTACTGAAAACATTTGTTTTTCTATAGATTATGGTTCTGAAGCCTTTGTTAAAATTGAGTCAACTCATTCCTTAATGGAGGTGCTTGAGACAATTTTCTATTTTTATATATATATATGTTCTTTTTCATATTCTCTTCCATTATGGTTTATTATAGGATATTAAATATAGTTCCCTGGCTATACAGTGGGACCTTATTGTTTATCTATTTTGTATATAGTAATTTTGTATGTGCTAATCTCAAATTCCTAATTTATCCCTCTCCCACCCCCTTTCCCCTTTGGTAACCATAAATTTGTTTTCTATGTCTATGAGTCTGTTTCTGTTTTATAAATAAGTTCATTTGTATCATATTTTAGATTCCACATATAAGTGATATCATATATATTTGTCTTTCTCTTTCTGACTTACTTCATTGAGTGTGAGAATCTCTAGGTCCAACCATGATGCTGCAAATGGCATTATTTCATTCTTTTTTATGGCTGAGTGGTATTCCATTGTGTGTGTGTGTGTGTGTGTGTGTGTGTGTGTGTGTG
>NW_006774995.1:2272837-2282437 GCF_000442215.2 Lipotes vexillifer
ATATATATATATATATATATATATATATATATCACATCTTCCTTATTCATTCATCTGTCCATGGACATTTAGGTTGTTTCCATGTCTTGGCTGTTGTAAATAGTGCTGCTATGAACATTGAGGTGCATGTATCTTTTTGAAATAGAGTTTTCTGCAGATATATGTTCAGGATTGGGATTGCCAGATCATATGGTAACTCTATTTTTAGTTTTTTAAGGAACCTCTATACTGTTTTCCATAGTGGCTACACCAATTTACCTTCCCACCAACAATGTAGGAGAGTCCCCTTTTCTCCACACCCTCCCCAGCGTTTATTATTTGTAGATTTTTTAATGATGGCCATTATGACCCATGTGAGGTGATACCTCCTTGTAGTTTTGATTTACGTTTCTGTAATAATAAGAGAAGTTGAGCATCTTTCCGTGTGTCTGTGGACCATCTGTATTCTTCTTTAGAGAAATATCTATTAGCTCTTTTGCCCATTTTTTGATTGGGTTGTTTGTTTTTTTGTTATTAAGTTGTATGAGCTGTTTATAAATTTTGGAAATTAAGCCCTTGTTGGTCGCATTGTTTGCAGATATTTTCTCCCAGTCCATAGGTTGTCTTTTTGTCTTGTTTATGGTTTCTTATTCTGCGCAAAACCTACAAGTTTGTTTCAGTCCCATTTGTTTAATTTTGCTTTTATTTCTATTGCCTTGGGAGACTGACCTAAGAAAACATTGATTTATGTCAGAGAATGTTTGCCTGTGCTCTCTTCTAGGAGTTTTATGAGAGATAATTTTCTATTGTTTCTCAAATGTGTTTTCTACTTGGCTTACATGTTTTTTTTATAGATTTTCAAGAGAGCAGTTGCTTGAGAATACTGATACTGAAAGCGACAGTAATGCCTGTCACAAGCCAGGTATTTTATATATTTTTAAATAAACTTCATAATGATTTAAAGGGCAGTTATCATAGCTCCTGTTTTGTTCATGGTAAAACTAAAACACAGATATTTAAGTTAATGGAGGGGTTCAGAACAGACCTCCCCAAGATGTGCCACTTGGGCATGAAGATTATTTTGAGCTAAAGGCATAGGAGACCCTAGGGACTCAAAGGAAACTACTACCCCTCCCTTAGCCACCTAGAAGAATTTGAATTGGGGAGTTTTCCCAGAAAAAGACTTATTACCAGAGATAAATTTTATCTAATTGGCCCCATCTATATGGTAGGGTGAACATAGAATAACCAAACATCTACTCTTCTTGTGCCTGTTAATGACCCTCCTGTTCTTGGAAACCCCAGGTCCTTATCCCATTTCTTAGTTCAAGATGACATATATACCTCATTTTACCTTTCTATCTATCTCTGAACCTGTCATGTATGTGGGATTCCCACACATATGAAATTAAATTTGATTCTCTCCTGTTAATCTGCCTTACATTGTTTAATTTGACCAGCCAAAAGAACAAGAAAAAAAGGGAAGAGGAAAGGAAAAGTTTCTCCTTCCTGACGTTAACTTCTTGAGATCACAGTACTGATTAACAGAAAAACTTGGTTTGAACTCAAGTCTTAGAACAAAATTGTGCTCTTTCCACTACATGGTACTATTTTCCACCTGATACTAGACTTTCACTACTTACAGTCCCTTTAAAGCAGTTGGGATATTGTAATGACTGTTGCTTCATTTTTAGTGGGTTGAAATATTTCAAATCTTTGTTGTGGAGCCCATTTGTTTTACCATTTAATGTCAGGCAGTGTGTACTGGTAATGCAAGTGAAGTTACCTAAGAAGGCAAAAACTTGAACCAGCATTATGACCACACTCTAAATCCACATTCATGATTTTTTTTTTTTCCCAAAGAAGCTTTTTGTTGTTAAAAAGAGAATATGCTGGGCTTCCCTGGTGGCACAGTGGTTGAGAGTCTGCCTGCCGATGCAGGGGACACGGGTTTATGCCCCGGTCCGGGAGGATCCCACATGCCATGGAGCGGCTGGGTGAGCCATGGCTGCTGAGCCTGCGCATCTGGAGCCTGTGCTCTGCAACGGGAGAGGTCACCGCAGTGAGAGGCCCACGAACCGCAAAAAAAAAAAAAAGAGAATATGCTAAAATATGATGTTCTAAAATGCTGACTAGGGATATATAAAATTTTTGGTAATTTATTTCCAGGAATTTCTAGTGAGCATATTTTAGGGAGTCTCATTTAAGAGAGGAGGATGAATATTCTAGTCAATTGATGAAGACACTGCAGGGATGGGTGAAAATACCACATGATAATAGACAGTCATCGGGATGGTTTGTAATGCATGAACCAGTCTGTGGAGCAGGATGTTGAGCTGGTCCTGAGACAGCAGGTATTGCCTTTGGCTTGCACATTTAAAGCTTTCTGCCCGATTTGCAGACTATTAAAGGGAAAATCTGGTAGAACTTTAGAATAGCATTCTTTTAGAATATCCAGAAGGAGTCAGATCAGTCATGTGTTCTTCAAGGTATGAGTCAGGCCTGTTTAGAGACACTCCCTTTTCTTTTGCCCCAACCCATTGTATTGCTGTTTTAATGTGATTTATTTTGTGTTCTGATTCCTACTCATCTTGTGTGAAACTTACAGGATTTAAGCTGTTTTAAACTCTGTGGGGCAGTTCAAAATTTAGTCGTAGTGGCCAATGTGAACTTCAATATATCAGTGGTTTTAAAACATCTGCTGTAAGACTGCAGGTGTCTCAGAGTGATAAACTGAGCGTGTTTAGATGAGAAATTTGATGGGCGATAAGTGTCACTGAACAGGAGGAGCAACTGATAGAGCCATGACCCCCTCTCCTGGAATGAGTGCTGCTCCTTAAAAAGAGGCCACCGAGCCAAGTGACTTGTCTCTTCGCTGGAGGACCCATCTCCATGCCACTGAGAGCTGTTCCAGACCAGTGCTGCCGGAGGCCCTGTTGCAGCACAGGGCTGCTTCCCACTCAAGCTCATCAAGAGACCTGTTGCCAGATTGCTGCTTGTGCTATGACACCTGCTTCCAGGACTTCTCCTTGGATAATAATTTGTGTTGTGTACTAATTGTTTGCAA
Organism: Lipotes vexillifer; assembly: GCF_000442215.2. Lineage (NCBI taxonomy): Eukaryota > Metazoa > Chordata > Mammalia > Artiodactyla > Lipotidae > Lipotes > Lipotes vexillifer. Next base: position 2,275,884 of record NW_006774995.1, read on the forward strand.
TAAACTGAACGACTTATGAATTGAATATTGGCTACATTTCATATATCTCCCATCCTGTGATTCTTATCCTGTCCTTACTGCCAGGCCTTGTGACAAACAATTGCATTGCAGACGTAAAGCAGACAATGTGTTTCCTTACCACTAGGAAAGAAAAAACATCACCCAGAGGTTCCATCTCTCTCTCTCTTATAAAAATTAAGCCAACTGAGCAAGGTGAGGTTGAGGATGGTTGGCCAGTGAGTGTACTTCGGGACAATGAAATCCAGGAACCCTGCAATTCCTTGAGCTCAGGGGAAGCATTTGAAGAACTGAGAGTTTTACACATGCAGATTTCAAAATCTCACATTTTATAAGAGACAAGCCATTTAGTTCTTTTTTTATCACCAGCAATTTGAAGCTATCATGGAGAGAGAAAATATGACCTGTAAGGTTTCATGGCATATGTAAAATTTTACCCATTTTTCAAGGTACTCTCGTTTGTTTAGTCATTTAGTGAAACAAGATTTCTTGGGAGATAAAACACCACAACCACTATAGGCACAAACAAATCAAAAACTAACTCTTCCTTCAAATACCTTATCACAAGCAATTAATTTGTTTCTTTCCAAATCAATTATTTGTATATTTGGAACTTGATTTCTTTGTAAGTTAATAATTGGTTGTTTGAATCAGTATGAACAGCTCTTGGGTACAGTCTTTCCATATTGAACCCATTCTCCTTTGAAGTTGGAACTTTAAGAAGAGTTGACTATTCTTTGTTTGCATTTTGATATTGTTGAATTAATTAAACAAGGAGGCCATTAGCCTGAGGTGGCTTTAATGCCCTGGCCACCTGTGTAAGCAAACCAAAATCTAAGCCTGTAAGGACCTCAAGGTTATGAAATTGAAACCTAAGGACAATCAGTCATGAACAGCCAATAAGGCTTAAAGCTATAGCCAATCAATAATTCCTTTACTTTCCTTCTGTGTTCCTTCTATAAAAGTCTCTCCTCAAGCAACTGCCAGTGGCATGTTCCTAACTACTTCTGGTTTGGTGCCACCTGATTCAAATAGATTTTTGCTCAAATAAACTATTAAAATGTTTGATATGACTCAGTTTATCTTTAAACAGTATTAACTGATTTCCCACTTCTCATTTCCCCATCGGGCTGATAAGGCATTTGCTAAATCATGTGTTCTTAGAATTTCCCTATAACTTTGAACTATGATACTGAGTGAAGGATTAATTCTTTTGCTGTGTAAGGTATTAGTAGTACCTGCCTTATGACATTGATATAAGGATAAAATGAGTTACCACAGGTGAAGTGCTTAAAAGAACTCCTGACACATAAATAGGTGCTCAATATAAATTGGTTATAATTACTGTTTCATTGCTATAGTCCTGATTGTCATTATATTTTATCTGAGTAACAGCAGTAACCTGTAATATTTTTTCCCACAATCTAGTCTTCCTCCCTTCTTTTCTTCACAGAGCAAGTCAGAGTGATACTTTTTAAGGTGCAAACATGCTACTGCTGTATTTGCTCTTATTGCTTTACTTTAGTAGCTCCCTGTTACTCACAAGATGTAATCTAAACTCATTATTGTGACCTGGTTTCTCTTTAGCTCTCCTGCCTCATCTTATTATCCTTCTACTCAAAATCCACAACTTCTTAATTTTATTTGTAAATCTAATGTTAAAAACAGGAATTATGACCTTCAACTTTTTAAAAATTAATAATAATTTAATTCATAAAGTAGATTAGATTATCCCCTGCAGTAACTCCATCTACAAATTTAGTTATTTTAAATTCTCTTAAGTGTTTCAAACTACATTTAAAAGTTTTAAATATCTTGATCTTAGACACTTTAAAAAACAAGTAAATGTGCTTTTTTATTATAGCAAACTGTACATAGCATAAAGCTTACCATTTTTACCATTTTGAAGTGTATAATTAGTTCATTGTCATTAGGTACGCTCATATTGTTGTGCAAATATGCTTTTTTTAACATCTTTATTGGAGTATAATTGCTTTACATTGTTCTGTTAGTTGCTGCTGTATAACAAAGTGAATCAGCTATATTTATACATATATCCCCATATCCCCTCCCTCTTGTGTCTCCCTCCCACCCTCCCTATCCAACCCCTCTAGGTGGTCACAAAGCACCCAGCTGATCTCCCCGTGCTATGTGGCTGCTTGCCACTAGCTATCTATATTACATTTGATAGTGTATATATGTCAGTGCCACTCTCTCACTTCGTCTCATCTTACCCTTCCTGCAACTAAAGCTTTAAAAATAGACTTTCTAAGCACTTAAATTTTATAAATCTGATAAATCTAACATAAATGTTGTGGGTAGGTTCCTTTAAAAATTCATATCCTGGGCTTCCCTGGTGGCGCAGTGGTTGAGAGTCCGCCTGCCGATGCAGGGGACACGGGTTCGTGCCCCGGTCTGGGAAGATCCCACATGCCGCGGAGCGGCTAGGCCCGTGAGCCATGGCCACTGAGCCTGCGCGTCCGGAGCCTGTGCTCCGCAACGGGAGAGGCCACAACAGTGAGAGGCCCGCGTACCGCAAAAAAAAAAAAAAAAAAAAATTCATATCCTGGCCACAAACTTAACTCTTTTATATCCTTTACATTAAAATAAAGATATCAACTAGATATTTATTTTTCTTTTTTAAATAGGGTATCACAGAGCTTTTATGTTACTTATTTTTTAAAAAATATTTATTTATTTCGGCTGCGCATTGTCTTCGTTGTGGCACACAGGATCTTCGTTGAGGGATGTGGGATCTTTAGTTGCAGCATGTGGGCCCTTGGTTGCAGTATGCATGCAGGATCCAGTTCCCGGGCCAGGGATTGAATCCGGGTCCCCTGCATTGGGAGAGCAGAGTCTTACCCACTGGATCACCAGGGCAGTCCCTCAATTAGATATTTCAGTGTCAGATCACAAGGCTATTATGTCAGATTCTCTTAAACATTTGGAACTTTTAAAAATGTGAAGCAAAACCTTTCAGGCAATTTAGTTATGAGAATGTGTGAAGGTTTTATTATCATCTTGATGTAAAGGAAAAGGGTCCTAGTAGACCAATTAAAATATGCATTTTCTGTAGGGTTATTATACAGGAAAAAAAAACAGTTGCGTGATTAATGTTAGGTTTGTTAAGAAAAAAATTCAAAGGTTTAGAAATGGGCCAAAGAAATGATTGTGCTTTTAAAGGAGTGTTGAGGATTCCCTTCAGAGATTATTTGACTTTTTAGGGCTGTGCACCTTTGATTGTCTTTCTATGACAATTTTACAAACTTGTAGGGGTAGAAATTTAGTTATAGAAAACCGATATTTCTCAAATTATTCTCATTCACAGCAATGCAAGTGAATTGTGTCCTGTAGAGACACAACTTGATGCTGAAAACTTGGCCTCTGTGCACTGGTGCCAAATCAAAACTCAGCGACAGAGTTTCGGGTGAAGTAGAAAAGAATAGCTTTATTGCTTTGCCAGGCAATGGGGTACACAGGGGCTCATGCCCCTCAAAAACTGTGTGTCCCAACCCGAGAAGATTTGGTGAGGAGTTTTATAGCAATGGTTCAAGGGTGGGGTTCTGATAAGGATTAGGGTGTGTGTAGGACCTGCATTCCTTTAATCTGGTCTCAGGTGGTCTTTGATGAGCTTCTCTGGCTCCTTTAATCTGGCCTCAAGTGGTCTTCTCTGGAATGAAGAATGCTGACATCTTCCATTTGTTGGTTTTAATTCTATAAAAGGGCCTAAAGATATTGTTATGTGTGTCCCTTGAGGTGGAACCAGGACCCTGCCCCAAGGCTGCACTATTGTTTCTTGGCTGTTCCTCCCTTGACTCAGCATCCCTTCCCTTCCCAGATTAGCAACTGTTCGAGTCTGCCCTTTGGAACTCAGAGAAGGTCATGGAGGCTGGAGTCTGTTCCCTGCAAACAAGAAATGGGGAACATGGAAAGGCTTCTGTGCCCAGGAGCCCCACGGGTGCTTGTCTGTTTCAAACTCATTTCTACTTTGTAGAAAAGATCATCTCAAACATTGTTCTTTAAACTATTAATCAGTTTTCATCTATTAGCAAATTCATTTTAGCAGTCCTGATTGCCTATATATATGTCTGTGCTTCAGATTCTCCTTTGAACCAGTTTTAACACCTTATTGATTTTCTCATTAATAAATTAAGTAAAATTTTTGACAGTATTCATTTTATATTTTTATGAGAGTCATGTTCTTAATTTTTTAAGAATTCATACTTTAGTACATTAGGTTTTTTTTTTTAATGTCTGATTAAGCTTCTTGCCTGACCGTTGACAGTATGCTGAGAATGAACTAGTTACTAGTAGAACAAGCCTGAATCCCTATAAAGTTCATCAAAAAATTGTTTATGCATTTTATAAAAAGTGGGAATTTATTCACAGAGGAAGTTGTAAATTATAGCATGAAAAACATCTCCATTCCAGACCAGTTTTGGTAAAAAATTACAAACTTTTAAAATGCTTCCAAAAATTATTCCTAACATTTCTGGGGTTGCAAAACCACTTACCCAGCTGAAGCTGAGTCCCCCTAATACTGAGTTCCCTTACCAAGTTTATGATTAATCTCTCTATTCAAAACTTTATTCCATTTTTTGTCTTCTGTGACCTCAGTCCTATGCTAACTGAACACTAATCAACTAGAGTCAGATGACTAAAATTGCTGTTGTGGATAACTTTTTTTTTTTTTTGCGGTACGCAGGCCTCTCACTGCTGTGGCCTCTCCCATTGCGGAGCACAGGCTCAGGACGCATAGGCTCAGTGGCCATGGCTCATGGGCCCAGCCGCTCCGTGGCATGTGGGATCTTCCCGCACCGGGGCACGAACCCGTGTCCCCTGCATCGGCAGGCAGACTCTCAACCACTGCGCCACCAGGGAAGCCCCTAACATTTTTAAAGTACTAAGTTTGCTATTATAGATAACATTATTATCATACAAACTCAGGTTATTTCTCCAGGGCAAGATGAGCTCAAAGACCCTCAGCCATGGACCACCTGGCCAGAGAAGTGTAAACCAGAAACATCCTGACTCCAGAAACTACAATTAAGAAATATCACAGAAATATCATAGACAATAATCAATTCTAGCCTCTTTATTCTTCCTCTTTTTAAAAAAACTCTGATTCAAACCCCAAGTTGGAGTGGATCTGAGGCTTTCTCCCATTGCTATGCTTGGTGCCTTGCAATAAACGCTGTACTTTCCTTCACCACAACTGACACGTAGTTTGGCTTTGCTGCAAGGTAGGCAAGCGGACCAGAGTTAGGTTCTGTTCTGTAACACATCTCTGGCTGTCTGGAGTAGAGTCTCAGAATGCTTCAGCCCAAGCCACAGGTAAACATGCTGAGCACCCTCTATCCTTTTAAAGAAAATTTTTTCAAGCCATGCTTTTTTGTATGTGTATATGATATGTATACTGTATATATCTTTGCTTTTTTTGTCTTTCTGACAAAAAAAATGCTTTTTTGTCATCCCCTGATTTTGATAGATAGAATTGCTCAGTCTTTTAACTAGTTAGAGCTAATCTTTTTGCTGCAAGGTTACATTCAACAAATATTTTTATTGCCTGATTGGACTCTTCTTTCTTATCTTGCTCACTTGATGCCACTTTTTTCATTGATATACATCTTCACTCTGCTCCACTTCATGCAGCACTACATGCATTCCCTTAGCACACCAGGTTGTCTCTTGCCCTCAGACCTTGTACCTAAAGCTGGACTTGTCCTGTCCCTACTTCTGAGATGAACTTCCCATGGGAAGTTTTTCCTGCTTTGAAACTCAGGGTTCCCATCACAACTGTATGTATCTTTCCTGTAGTGCTTATCACATTATCTTATAAATACCTATTTCCTTGGCTGCTGTCTCTACTAGACTTCAGTCTTCTTGAGAATGATGACGATGTCTTGTTCACTACTGGAGCTTTCACTCTAAAGAGAGGCACACAGAAGGTGCTCCATACAGTTATAAAAAAAAAAATAGATGAAATTCAGGAACCAACTCTGAGACTTCAATACTATATTCTGATCTTACAAATAAGATTGAACATTATAAGGATATATTCATGTTGTTGAAGCTGCTAAAGAATCTAAGGCAACTTTAGAATTTTTGCTAGAGTTGTCAGTTTATTGACCTTATCTAACTCATTCTTCATCACTGATGATGTTGAATCACTATCTCTTTTATGTAGCTATCCTGGGGGTACCGAAGGCAAAAGACACTTGTGGCCTTATTAGAAATGCTTATAGTAATGGATGAGTAAACTAAAAACAAACATCAAAATTTCTGTTGTCATTGAGAATTATACCATCTCCTCTCTGCCCACACAGACAGAAGATTTATATCACAATAAATGATGAAATAATTTTAATACATCATGTATCTGCAACTGCTAGTTTGGTGTTTTCTACCACAGGCAGATACATGCTTTCACAGAGTCTTTGCTGGTGCTAAAGGGAAGTCCTGACTCTAGATCATTTCCATAGGTGAAGACTGGTTTCTGTTTTGTTTTGCTTTTTTTTTTTTTTTTTTTTTTCGGG
>NW_006774995.1:2282447-2311769 GCF_000442215.2 Lipotes vexillifer
TTTTTCTGTACGCGGGCCTCTCACTGCTGTGGCCTCTCCCGTTGTGGAGCACAGGCTCCGGAGCGCAGGCCCAGCAGCCATGGCTCACGGGCCCAGCCGCTCTGCGGCATGTGGGATCTTCCCGGACCGGGCCACGAACCCGTGTCCCCTGCATCGGCAGGGGGACTCTCAACCACTGCGCCACCAGGGAAGCCCTTGTTTTGCTTTTTTAAAAGTTTCTTTTGAAAGTTTGCTTTGAACTATCCAAGATTTCCAGGGGTTGTGCAGCAATCCAGTTGGCTATGGCCTGGAGGCTTATTTAAAAAAAAACAATTAATACTTTATGGTTAGCTGTAATTTTCAGTGTATCAGCCACATATGGTTGTACCATATTTCTGCTGAGTGACTCCCTGATTAGTTGTAGTCACAGATGCTGTTGCTGCATTCTTGGAATCACTATCTGAAAAACAATAAAGCTAATTGTGTTCTGTTTTTAGTTACAATAAATTTTTAGTTACCACACAAATCATGAAAACAGTCAATGACAATAGATGTTACCAATTACTTTGTAGTTCTGTATTTGAAAAAAAATTAGGGGTTGAATATGCATACCAACTAGAATTTCTTTCTTTCTTTTATATTTAAATTTGTGAGGAAGTGATTGATGAAAGAAGTGAAATAATGCAAAATTATAACACTGTGTGAAATTATTGTGCAGAACACCTTCATAATTCTAGTGTTAATGAAAGAGTTGATACATACTACCATATTACCTTGGGCAATTATGGCTTATGATTGTTATGTTTTGAGGGGTGGGATTTGCCTTTGAGATCCAGACGGATGTCACAAAGCTTTCCCCAAAGAAAAGAACGTTCTAAGAAGACGTCATTAAGAGTCCTCTTAACAACTGTGAATTATTTGTTTTGAACATTGGAGATGTATGGCATTTATTTTGTATAACCCTGTCCCTTCTCAAACCAGGTGCCAAGGTCAATTTTTCAAGTCCTGTAGTTAGTCTGTCTAACAATGATTTTAAAATGCATTTTAGTTTGGTACCATATCTCATGTAATTAATGAAAATATTGTCTTACTATCTATTTTGATAATGAGAAAATATCTGTAGAGTGAAACTAGTTAGCTAGTGAAGAACACCATCTCATAATCCATTGATATAAAATGTTATGAAAGTAACTGAGATTTTCTTCTATCTTCTAATTTTTGTCTACCTTACTTCACACAGAATGTTAGACACTAGAAAGAATAATAATTATTTTAATTCTACTTTTTTAAATTCTCAAGATTAAAAAATATATAGCCTAACCCTTTCAGAGTGGGAATGAGGAGAATGATTATATTAAGTATCTCAAGGACTAGAAAAAGCTAATCTGAAAGTTAACAACTACTTTTAGAAAAAGTGACTGGGATACCCATCCTCTAGAATGTCCCTCAATGATCCCTGCCTCCTGGTGTTCAGGTATCAGGGGTGGTAAGTTTAACCAGCAGAATTCTGTACAAGTGATGATATGTCACCCCCAAAGTAAGTTTTTAAAAGGTATTGTTTCTTCTGCCCCCTAACCCTCCACTCTCTGATAATGTACCCTGACGCAACCCAGCTGCCATGTTTTGAGGAGGGGCCCATGTGGTGAGGATTTGAGACCTCTGACCAGTAGCCAGTAAGGAATTGCAACCCTCTGCTAACAGCCACATGAACAAGCAATCTGGGAGGCAGATCCCTCAGCCCCAGCCAAGCCGTCGGGTGATTTTACTCCAGCTGACATCTGAACTGCAACCTTATGAGCACCTCTGAGCTAGAGCTGCTCAGTTAAGCTATACTGGAATTCCTGATCCACAGATAATGTGACGTAATAAATGTTTGTTGGTTTAAGCCACTGAGTTTTGGAGTAATTTGTTCCACAGCAGTAAATCACCAGTATAAAAACTATCAGGGGGCTTCCCTGGTGGCGCAGTGGTTGAGAGTCCGCCTGCCGATGCAGGGGACACGCGTTCGTGCCCCGGCCCGGGAAGATCCCACATGCCGCGGAACGGCTGGACCCGTGAGCCATGGCCGCTGAGCCTGCGCGTCCGGAGCCTGTGCTCCATGCAATGGGAGAGGCCACAACAGTGAGAGGCCCACATACCGCAAAAAAAAAAAAAAAAAAAAAAAAAAAAAACTATCAGGAATCTTACATTTGTTGCCCACAACTTCACATATGCATGTACACATAAGTCGTACATTCATAAAAATGCATAGCATCCTCAACTACTTATATTTTAAACCTTGGGAACTCCCAAATTTCCCTTCCTGATAAGATATAGAAAGGGGTATAAGAATCAATTTTGTGATAAGCATTTTTGTGTTATCAGCTCAGGAAGTAGGGGCCATGAAGTATGAATGTTATAATGACAGGTTTGTTTGTGTGTGTGCAGGGGCTAGGCTCCCTGCCAGGATATCTCCTGGCTGGAGTGATGGAATGGATCATTGAGTGACTCAGTCATACAACTCGGGCCAAAGGAGATAGAAGTTATCTTCCCAATCAAAGACAGCTCAAGTCCAGGGACTATTCTGTTGGTTTCTACTTGTGTGGATCTTGGTAATGTTCAAGCAAAGTATATTAGTTTCTAGAACTGTCATAACAAATCATCATAAACCAGATGGCTTAAAAAACTGAAATGTGTTCTCTCACAGTTCTGGAGGCCAGAAGTCTGAAACCAGGGTATCAGCAGGTCATGCTCCATCTGAAGGGTCTAGGGGAGAATCCTTCCTTGTCTCTTCCAGCTTCTTGTGACTCCAAAAATTCCTTGGCTTACGGCAGGATAAATCCCATCTCAGCCTGTCTTCAGCCGTGGTCTTCTTCCCTGCATCTTTTTGTATCCTTTCTTATAAGGATGTCTGTCATTGGATGATCTCATCTCGAGATGATCTCATCTCAAGATCCTTAGCTTAATTACATCTTCAAAGACTCTTTTTCCAAATGAAGTCTTCTTTACAGGTTCCAGGGATTAGAATTCGGACATAGCTTTTTGGGGGCCATTATTCATAAAGCAACCCACTACATGAAACAAGTATGGGATTTCTCCATAGGCTGTGGTGGCTTGAAGGCTGCTCTTTGCTGGGTTTTCAGCTGGGTTAGAACCAGGGAGTTATTAGGTAAGCAGCAGCAGCAGCAGTGGTGGTGGTGAAACAAGCTCACATTTTGGGAAAACTTTTCATATATATTTTATAGTCTTAAAGAAGGAGATAAAAGTCATACTTCATTCAAAAAAAAGTAAATGATGAACTGGGAAGAGACGTTCTGGAAGCAAATTGAAATAGATATAGAGCAAAATAGGCATATAGCAGTCATTTCAGTAAAGAAACTTTCTGAATCTCTGACGATAATATAGAGAAAGAAGTCCCCTTTCTTACTTTAAAGTAAAAATCTATAGATGAAGGCAAAACCAAAATCATGGAGAAAACATGCAGTTGGATGTATATTTAAACCAACTCACCAGCCCACCCTACATACTTTAGAAGGGAATTCTGGGGAAGGAGAATGGCAAGGATCACTGGGGCAGGTGTTGAGCCACTAGTCAGACCTAATAAGTATGATTATACCCAGACTATCTGCAGATTTCAAACCCTCGTGGACATTTTCCTTTTAAATTCAATGCGTTATTTCTAACTGTAAATAATGTATAAAGTGTTTTTATTTATTTCTCAGATCCTTATGCTAGCACTGTGAAATGGGTATGATTACCATCATTTGTGATAGAAACTTTGCACAAATGGCTTCAATAATTTCTCCTGTCCCAATACTTACACCCCTTTGCAATGTTACTTTGTCACCTCTCTCATCAAGAGGTGAGTTTATTTCTTTACCCCTTGAATGTAGGATGACCTTGTTTCTTGCTTGAAGCAAAAAATGCAGTGGAAAGGATGCTCTGTTCCTTCCGACCCTAGACCTCAAAAATTTTCTCAGCTTCCGCTCTCACCCTGTTTCAATTCTGGGCTACCCTCCTTGAGGACGCTTATATCCTAGAAGAGCTGTCTTGTGCAGTGTACATGAGAATTTCTTGTACATGGGTCAGGTCTAGAAGTAAAGATAGGTGATCAATCAGTATATAGGCTTAGTTGCTTGGGAATCATAAACGGCATAGCACTATTTCAGTGTAAGGGAAAGAAAAAGACTTACCATTTTTGAAGGAAGTGACTGGCAAATTCTGTTGAAAAAGCTTTGGTTTTATTAATAGCCTTAATTTTCCTTCCTCTATCATAAAAATAATAACTAATTTACAAATTGATGTATTTTCCTCACATAATTTTGATTTCAATTAAATTAATCCATTTAATTTATTTATATTTTTTCATTATTATATTATTTTAATATTTTAATTTATATAATATATGTATATGTTTAATGTTAACTTTCAATATACCCTGCTTCACCCTTGAGTGGTTGCCAATTAGAGGAATGTATAACAGTGTCTAAGGTGCCAAGAGTAGCAAGCGTTTTTGTTTTTAAAATATCTTGGCCAATTTCATCCTTGCTTTAGGTTTCTCAAGACACTAATCACCTCTGGGGCAATTGTGAGCCACTGTGTCAATGATATAAACTTCTTGCTGAAAAAGAGATTAGTTGGGTATAATAGGAATCTAGATGCGCCTTTACGGTAGATTAATTACATAAGTGGCCCCAATACTTTACTCCTCCTTTTATTCATGACCTTTGATTTGTGACTTTGTAGGTCCTCTCACTAAAGAGGCAAAGTTTCTTTCTGTCTCTGGATTCTGAGTTTGGCCATGTAATTTGCAGATCTGATGTATGTGGACATTCAAAAAAGTGCTTGTATACTGCTGCTTCTGCTCTTGAACCTGTGCCTTTCTTAAGGGAACACACTCAGCCTAGCTCACTGGAGGGATGTGAGAGACATGTGGAGCAAGTCAGGTCTCTGCACTGATAGCAAGCCAACCCCAGATGGGCAAGCAAGTCCAGCTGATACCAGTAGGTCCACCTAGTCTAAATTGCTTATGCAGACTTGTGAACTAAATAAAGGCTGATTTGGGGGGTAGTTTATTAATAGTAGTATTGTAGCAACTGTTAACTTATACAAATCTCATTCAATATTTCTTTTTTGTGGGGAGTGAAGATCCCAAATGATAGCATCAGGTACACATTCTTTTTCTTAGATTCAGATGGTTCAACTGCTGGATTCCAGAGACCTTGTAATTTGCCTAGGTAGGATTATAGTTGCAAGTTTAATGGTGAGAATCAATAGGGCATGTGTTTTAGAGCCAGTAGTTCATGCCTTAGGTGCAAGAAGCAGTATTAGGCCAAATGCAGAGTATTAATTACCAGAAAACACATACTTAGGCTTATATTTTTGCTAATGGAATGCAGTAAAACCCAATTACAATAAATCGTAGTGAAAAAAGGAAAAAAGCTATAAGTGACACTTGTAATGTCCCAGTTGCACTGAGTCCTAAGTGAGGTCAGGAGGGATTTAAAAGCTAAAATTCAAAGACTTTCTAGGTACATAAATTGTTCACAAGGAATTTTCAGCATATTTTCTACTCACTATGTTATCACATTTTTTTTTTGCCTTTTCTAGAAAATTTTAGAAGGTAAAATCTCTCCTTTTCGTTCTTTCTTTTTAGTTTCTCAATCCTACTGCTTTTGACTTTGGCATTTCCTTCCACTAAAAAAAAATATACCGAAGTTCTACAGTCTGCAATTTTACCCTCTACTTTTAAAATAAAAAATGTCATTTAAAATTCATTATAGGCATAAAATTTAATGGTTGTGTAATGTTTAGTTGCGTGAATACCATAATTTAACCATTTCCTTTTTTTCCACTTTGTCACTATTCAAAATAAGACTATAACAATATTTTTTGTTTGCTTTTCTGATTATTTCCTTATGATAGATTTCCAGAAGTGGGGATTACTGGTTCAAATGTCATAAACATTTAAATGTTTAAAGTTCTGAATACATGGAGCCAAGGTTTTTAAGAAAGGTTGCGTTGCTTCTTGAAGTGTATGAGAATGCCATTCTTACAACAAACTTGTCAGCATTGAGTATATTCTTGAAAAATTACTGTTTGATAGTGTATATATATTATGCAATTTACAAAGCTCAGTAATGCTAAAAAATAGCAAAAATAGTGAGTCAGATTAAAGGCCACTCAAGTGGTTGTGAAACTGTGAGAGAGCTAGAAAGCCAGCAACTAGTTTTCTTTCCTCCCCCCATACTTCTCAAGGGGCCTCGGACAATAGCTTGTGATTGGATTCTAATTTCCAGCTAATTGTGGGCATGTCTTGGGGCTTTATTTTTGGTATTCTAGGTACTTAAAGAAGTGGGAATGAGGTGATATGCCACAGGGAAAGTAGCAACTGGCCCCAAGAGTATGTCTCTGAAACATCTCAGTGCAGATGGAAATACACTTACAGATAATAAGACTATGTTATAATGCTTGAATGGTGTAATGCTTTAAAAGAGGAGACAGTGAGATACAGTGGGAATAGTGGAAGATTCAGAATATGACAGACTTTAGATTCCTGTCTCTGTCACTTATGAGAAAGTTGTCCTGGGCAACCAATCTCGGCCTTATTTTCCTCATTTTTTAAAGGAGAAAGCAATCACCACATAGTAAGATTTTTATGAGAAATAAGTGTTATAATATCAGCAAATAACAGCACATTGTAAATATACCTAATAATGACAGTTATCAAAGAAAAGAAAATGTGAGTGGATTGGGTTGTCATTTATGATTTAATGATGAGGGTCTATAAATTTTGAAGCCTAATAATGTTCATAATGTTTGAAGTAACTTGCAAAATGTTGTGGACTAAGTGATACGATTTTAGGACTCTGGAGGGCGCTTGGGCATTTCCCCATTGACCTGAGATATAATGCACTTTTCCAGTGGTAGTGCCTGAGGGAGCAGTGACCAGAGTGAATACCTGGGCTGACTCACCTTGCTGCATCTTTAACTTCATCCCTAATGAAATGACTTATCAGAAGCCGTGTGCCTGGAACTACACCTAGAGAATCTTAGGCATTTATTGGGATTGCCCTAACCGAGGGTATCTGGGAGAAAGGCAATATCTTGGTGTGTCAAGCTGATACAGAAGTTGGGGCTCGACTTTAGAGAGAATCTGCCTTCATATTTTGGAGACTAGAAAACAGCACAGATGGTCTTTACTTCAAAACCATTGTGGTTAAGAGACTATAATGAAAACCTCTGTGGTTATAATAATTATCTAAAAATTGATAGAGAGGTAAGTTTTAATGAAGACACAAATGGTTTGAATTTCCCAATGCCAATATGCCAAGACTAGACTCATTATTTTATATTCACAAGAAAAAAAATGTAGAACATATGTTGACATGTAATGCTACATTTGATTAATTTTGACTTATTAGGATTGTCAGTAATTCCTATAGCTAAATTTATTATATAGATATATATGCAGCTAGGAACATATATAGCTCGATTACTGAACTAGGAACATTGATGTGTCAGCTATGCCACAGTACAGAAAGGCAGAGTTTGATACCCTTTAAATTCTTTTAATAAAACCCCCTATTAGAACTAGCCCTACTTAAATGGACAATCATAATTAGGAAAGGGACTTTGGTTTCCATAAAGAGGAGTCTTCTGCTAAATGAGGATTACTTTGAGAATTAGAGAAATTACTTAGGAACCAGAAATAGCTGAGAGGAAAATGTTTTAAAGATTTGAATTGGGTTGGATGACCGTGGCTCAAAGACTGGAGTTGTTCTTTGTGAGAAACGTCATTAACTCAAACTTAAAGATTAGCAGAGGATTATAAAGAAGTAAATGAGGCAGTTCTCATTAAAATACAGTTTCTTTGGACTGAGTAAAGATGAACAAAGTGCACTGTTCTTGTACTGCTCATTGGTAAAATATTAGTTGGACAGAGGAAGCCACTTAGACTTAGTCTTGTTTTTCTTGTTTTTCTTTTATTCTTCTGTGTTATGTGATGTTTTCATTCCACAAGGGGTGTTCATAGGGTTTCACTATCAATGATATAGGAACTAATAGAGCCAGACACTTCTAGAGTTGGAAAGCTCTTCCTAATGTAACAACAAAAATTATTGTTATATCCCACCTGGGGGTTGCTTTGGGTAAGAGGAGACTTAATCTTCTATCACCTATTTATTACCCTTCTGCTTTCAGAGCAGTAGTGATGGAGGGGAGCACAGTAAGATTAATCTTGAGCCCTTCTAAGAAATTTGTAATTTGTGAAGTTCTAAATAAAAAGTTTAGGCCTGTGATATTATGATTTCTAATAAAAAATACAGATTTGGGGGCTTCCCTGGTGGCGCAGTGGTTGAGAGGCCGCCTGCCGATGCAGGGGACACGGGTTTGTGCCCCGGTCCGGGAAGATCCCACATGCCACGGAGCGGCTGGGCCTGTGAGCCATGGCCACTGAGCCTGTGCATCCGGAGCCTGTGCTCCACAGCGGGAGAGGCCACAACAGTGAGAGGCCCGCGTACCGCAAAAACAAAAAAAAACATATTTGGTCTTCATCCCAGTTTCTGGCACAGAGCTCCTTGGAATTTCCTAAGAAGAGACAAAGGTGACTTTTAATGAGGTGACTTTTAAACCCCACCTAAGGATGGGGACTTGTTGTCAGTGGAGCCAATCATGATTACAGGGTTGGAACTTTTAGTTTTAGCTCCCTGACCTCCAGACTGGGAGAGTGGCTGAAGGTTGCATCAATCACCAACGGCCAATGATTTAATCAATTATGCCTAAGTAATAAGCCTCCATAACCCCCCCAAAAGATAAGAGTTCGGATAGAAGCCTCAATTAAATAGAGTTGGGAGACCAGGAGACGGAGCTCTCATGCCCTGTGATGATAGCAGAGCCAAACAGGAGGAAGAATGACTCTTCTTTTCTGGCAAGGACTCAGCCAATAGAAAGCCATGGACTCTTTGTTTACTGCGGCCCTCTCAAATTCCTTTTCCCTCTCTAAATGTATTCTTCCATTGCTGTGTGGGGATTTGCATGTGACTTGCCATGGTTGCAGACCCCGAATTGCAATTCTCTGCTGATCCTGAGTAAACCCATCTTTGCTAAAGAAATATCTGGCATTCCATTTATTTCAGGCCAACATCCTTTTATAATAAACCAGTAATCTAGTAAATAAAATGTTTCTCTGAGTTCTGTGAGCTGCATTAGCAAATCACAGTAGTCCCCCATTATCTGTGGTTTCCCTTTTCTTCATTTCAGTTACCCAAGGTCAACCATGGTCTGAAAATATTAAAAGGAAAATTCCAGAAATAAACAATCATAAGTTTTAAATTGAGTGCCATTCTGACTAGTGTGATGATATCTCATGCTGTCCTGCTCCATCCTGCATGGGACATGAATCATCCCTGTGTCCAGCGTATCTATATTACATATGCTACCCATTCGTTAGTCACTTAGCAGCCACCTGGGTTATCAGATCGACTGTCATGGTATTAGTGCTTGTGTTCAAGCAACCCTTACTTGACTTAATAATGGCCCCAAAGTGCAGGTGTTAGTGATGCTGCCAATTTGGATTTGCCAAAGTGAAGCTTTTCACCTCTAGGTGAAAAGGTAAAACTTCTCGACTTAATAAAGAAAGAAAAAAGTTGGATACCGAGGTTTTTAAAATCTGTGGTACTAACAAATCTATCTGTGAAATTGTTAAGAAGGAAAAAAAAATCCATGCTAGCTTTGCTGTAGCACCTCAAACTGCAAAAATTATGGCCACATTGCATAAGTGCTGAGTTAAGATGGAACAGGCATTAAATTTGTACAAGACAACAGTTTGAAAGGAGGGACCACTTTCACATAACTTTTATTACAGTATATTGTTATAACTGTTCTGTTTTATTATTAGCAGCTGTTAGTTTCTTACTGCACCTAATTTATAAATTAAACTTTATCATAGCAACCACTAGGGAGAAGAGTATGGAGGTTCCTTAAAAAACTAACAATAGAGTTACCATATGATCCTGCACTCCCACTACTGAGCATACACCCAGAGAAAACCATAATTCAAAGAGACATGTACCACAGTGTTCAGTGCAGCACTATATACAATAGCCAAGGCATTGAAGCAACCTAAGTGTCCATCTGAAACAGGAGGGAAAGGGGCAGGGTACAACCTTTAAAAGAATGACATAGGGACTTCCCTGGTGGTCCACTGGGTAAGACTCTGGGCTCCCAATGAGGGGAGCCCAGGTTCAATCCGTGGTTGGGGAACTAGATCCCGAATGCCTGCTGCAACTAAGAGTTCGCATGCCACAACTAAGAGTCCACATGCCACAACTAAGAAGCCAGCATGCTACAACTAAAAGATCCCACATGCTGCAACTAAAGATACCGCATGCCGCAATGAAGATCCTCCATGCCGCAACTAAGACCTGGAGCAGCCTAAATAAATAAAATAATTGTTTAAAAAACAAAAGAAGGACATAGCCATAGGACATGACAAAAACTGGTTAGAACCAACTAGGTCCAAGATGGTGGAAGATTTGACTTCCAGTGGACATTAAGCCTCATTATATGCTCATTGTAATACATTAGCATAAGCTAAGTGACACCCACCAGTGCCATGACAGTTCCGAGGCCAACCATCAAAGATCAAAAAGTGGGCAGTGGCCCAATTCCTGGAAATCTCTGCCCCTTCCCCCAAATACTTGGAATAATCCTCCTGCTCATTAGCCTATGAAATTACCCAGCCCATAAAAACTAACCACCCCATATTTTGGGGCCTCTTGCCTTCTGAGATGGCCCACGCTCTTTCTGAGATGGCCCACACTTTTTCTGAGATGGCCCACACTCCATCTGTGGAGTGTGTTTCTCTCTAAATAAATCCATTTCCTTTTTTGTGTGTGTGGTATGTAGGCCTCTCCTGTTGCGGAGCACAGGCTCCGGACGCGCAGGCTCAGCGGCCATGGCTTACGGGCCCAGCCGCTCCGTGGCATGTGGGATCTTCCCGGACTGGGGCACGAACCCACGTTCCTTGCATCGGCAGGCAGACTCCCAACCACTGCACCACCAGGGGAGCCCAAATAAATCAATTTCTTACTTATCACTTTGTCTTTCACTGAATTCTTTCTGTGATAAGACATCAAGAACCTGAGCTTCATTAAGTCCTTAGACCAGGTGTGTGATCTCAATTAAAAGACTGTGGGTTCAATTCTCAATCTGGGTTGCATGGTTTCGCATCATGGATGAATGGATAAAGAAGATGTGGTACATATGTATAGTGGAATATTACTCAGCCATAAAAAAGAAAGAATGAAACAATGCCATTTGCAGCAACATGGATGGACCTAGAGATTATCATACTAACTGAAGTAAGTCAGACAGAGAAGGACAAATATCATATGATATCACTTATATGTGGAATCTAAAAAATGACACAAGTGAACTTATTTACAAAACAGAAATAGACTCAGAGTCATTGAAAACAAACTTATGGTTACCAAAGTGGAGTGTGGGAGGATGGAGGGATAAATTAGGGGTTTGGGATTAACAGATAAACACGACTATATATAAAATAAACAACCGAGACCTACTGCATAGCACAGGGAACTATATTCAAAATCTTATAGTAACCTATAAGGGAAAAGAATCTGGAAAATTATATATATATATATATATATATATACATATAAAGTGGAATCACTTTGCTGTACACCTGAAACTAACACAACATTGTAAATTAAGTGCATTTCAATTAAAAAATTATGAAAATGAAAAAAAAATGCAACCATAGTACATGTAGTGTTTGGTACTATCTGTGGCTTCAGGCATCCTCTGGGGTCTTGAAATGTATTCCCTGCAGATAAGCGGGGACTACTGTAATTGAACCCCTGGACAAGGAGTCATTGGAACATCTGATCTACTGGGTTAGATGACCTATTGGGATTGGTGCAGGTTGGTCTAAAGCACAGATGACAACCTGGGCTGGCAACTGGCGTCTGCAGTCGGGGGTGGGGCAGTCTTGTAAGACTGAATCCTTAGCCTTTGGAAATCTGTCGTTATCTCTGGCTAGGTAGTGTTCAAATTGAGTTGAATTCTTGTACACCCTGCTGGTATCCAAGAATTGCTTGTTGGTGGTATGGGAAACCTCCCCTCACACACACACACACACACACACACACACACACACACACACACACACACACACACAACCACACATGGCAATTGGTGACCAGAACCTTCAACATTTTAAGTGGTTCTTTGCATAAAGTTGGAAGTATGGCTAGAAATCTCTTTTCTGTAGAAAAACAAATTTTGAAAAATTATGAAAGCAAGACCCATGATATTGTATATGGAAGGGGAAAAATTAGTAAAAGAGAATAAAGTTTAATTAAGGAATAGGAACTTGGTTTTGATCCAGTGATGATCTAAAGACTGGAGTTTGCAGTTCTGGGATTCAGGGAAGAAAAAAGAATATAAACGTGTCCAAAAAACGTGGTGATGGGCAGATCAACTCTAAGAATGTTAAATAACAAAAATTCAACTGAGTAAATTTTAGAGATCTAATTGGCTTTATTCAACGATTCATGAATCCTGCAGCATCCTTTCTAGCAAGTAGAGAGGAACTCCAAAGGGCTACAGAAAAGCAAGAGTTTCCAACAGCAGGACAAGGAAGTTATCAACTAAAAAGAATATTTCAGGCTTAGATGACCTACCTATGGGGGAAGAAAGGGCACATATTATGTGGCAGATTACTTCATCTTCCTTTGGGGGATGGAGAGGGCCCAAGTGACAGATTACCTCATTGGTGCTGACAAGAAAATCCCTGACTTGATTAGTTAAGACTCCCCTTCTAGGGGAGGATGAAGCTTCAGTTAGGCTAGGTATTAAGCCCAGGTTTGGTGGTATGGCCTGGCATAAGTGAGTCCGTTTTGGGCCAGTGGTTTTCTTTTTAACAGAACATTGGTTTTTGATATTTAATTACAGGCTTTTTTTTTTTTTTTTCCTTTCTTTTGGCTTTGTGCGGTAAGGCTACTCAGCAAACTAAAGGTTTCGGTTAAAGCCTGTTTCATAATAGAATTGTGTAATGGTGCTTTGTGAAATGGAAGAGATTGTTTGGGTTGAGAAAATCTAGGACAGTTGTAGGAAAAGGGTGAGTCAACCAGAGCAGCACACGAGAAAAAGCTGAGAGCAGACATAACAGGGTAGAGTAGAGAAAATGTCTTGTAGAATGAAAGCAACTTCCTCATTCCTCCAGGAAATCATGGAAATATGGGGAAGGGAGGAGTACTGTGTTGTTTGGATATTAAAGGAAAAGATGATCAGAGAAAGCTAGAGGACTTGGGGTCATTTGGTTATAGTAGCCAATGATTATAATATAGTACTAACTGATCTTAGTTTTAAGAAGCCTCCTAGGGTAAATTTAATCCTGTGTCAACAAGGACACTTCTTTTGAATGTTTAGAAGCAGCTCTGTCTTTCCCAGGTGAGACAGATGCAGCTCTTTCAAGCATCCCACAAATGCCTTGATTCCAGATCTTCTCCTCTCACCATCTTGGTCTTAGTCCTCTGGAGATGCGTCCATTTCTCAATATATCTCTTAAGGTGTCATCTTTAGACTGGAACTTAGTATTCCAAAGATGGATTTATTCAGGAAGAGAGCACATGTGACTCCTCTTTTCCTGAGCTCTATATTTTTAGCTATGCAAACTGAAATGAAATCAATTCTTTTCTGAACTTCTTATTTTACTACTGACTCATATTCATCTTAGGTTTACCCTAACTCCTAGTTTTCTGACAGAGATATTTTCTATTCATATCTCCTTATCCTACAGTTGTGGAGTTCATATTTTTTAAAACTAAATTTTATTATTCACATGTGGTCCATCTTTATTGTTTCTTGAATTCACTTTATAGGTACTGATTTATGTCCTATAAAGATTTAATAAGGTTGCAACATGTATATGCTTTACTTATTTTTTATTTTTTCAGTTTTATTGAGGAACAAGTGACAAAGACAATTGTAAGATATTTAAAGTGTACCTCCATCTAGTTAATTAACACATCTATAGCCTCTCATATTTGTCTTTTTTTTTTTTTTTTAGTGAGAACATTTAAGTTCTACTCTTTTAGCAAATTTCAATTCTACAATACAGTTTAGCAACTACAGTTACCTAGTTGCCATGCTATACTTTAGATCCTTGGACCTTAGTCATCTTATAGCTGAAAGTTTGCACCATTTTACCAACATTTCTCTACTTCTCCCACCTCCCAGCCCCTGACAATAACATTTCTACTCTCTCTTTCTGAGTTTAACTTTTTGTTTTCTTCTTAAGATTCCACATATAAGTAATGCCAGGCAGTATTGGTCTTTCTCTGTCTGATTTATTTCACTTAGCAAAGTACCCTCAAATTCCATCCAAATTGTTTCAAATGGCAGGATTTTTCTTTCACATGGCTTAATAATATTCCGTTGTGTGAAAAATAAACTCAAAATGGACTAAAGACCTAAATGTAAGACCAGCTACTATAAAACTCCTAGAGGAAAACATATGCAGAACACTCTGTGATATAAATCACAGCAATATCTTTTTGGATCTGTCTCCTAGAGAAATGGAAATAAAAACAAAAATAAACAAGTAGGACCTAATTAAACGTAAAAGCTTTTGCATAGCAAAGGAAACCTAAACAAAACAAAAAGAACCTACAGAAGGGGAGAAAACACTTGCAAATAATGCGACTGACAAGGAATTAATCTCCAAAATATACAAACAGCTCATACAGCTCATTATCAAAATAACAAACAACCCAATCAAAAATGGGCAGAAGATCTAAATAGACATTTCTACAAAGAAGACATACAGATGGCCAAAAGGCACAGAAAAGATGCTCAACATGGCTAATTATTAGAGAAAAGCAAATCAAAACTGCCATGAGGTATCACCTCACACTGGTCAGAATGACCATCATTAAGAAGTCTACAAATAATATTAATAAATGCTGGAGAGGGTGTAGAGAAAAAGGAACCCTCCTACTCTGTTGGTGGGAATGTAAACTGGTGCAGCCACTATGAAGAACAGTATAGAGGTTCCTTAAAAAACTAAAATAGAGCTACCATATGATCCTGTAATCCCACTCCTGGGCACATATCCAGAGGAAAACATAATTCAAAAAATACATGCTCCCCAATGTTCACAGCAGCACTGTATATAATAACCAAGACATGAAAGCAACCTAAGTTTCCATTGATGAATGAATGGATGAAGAAGATGTGATATATATACACAATGGAATATTACTCAACCACAGAAAATAATGAAATAATGCCATTTGCAACAACATGGATGGACCTAGAGATTATGATACTAGATGAAGTAAGCCAGACAAAAACAAATATCATATGATATCACTTATATGTGGAATCTAAAAAAAATGATACAAATGAACTTATCTACAAAGCAGAAATAGACTCAGACATAGAAAACAAACTTATGGTTACCAAAGGGGGTCAGGGAGGGTTAAATTAGGAGTTTGGGATTAACAGATACACCCTACTATATATAAAGTAGATAACCAACAAGGACTTACTGTATACAGGGAACTATACTCAATGTCTTGTAATAACCTATAATGAAAAAGAATGTGAAAAAATAATGTATATATTTATATATAGGTATAACTGAACCACTTTGCTATACACCTGACACACAACATTGTAAATCAACTATATTAAAATAAAAATTTTTTAAAAATAAAAATTAACATAAAAAAATTGAAAAGAATGAAAAAATATTCCAGTGTGTGTGTATGTGTATGTGTGTGTGTGTGTGTGTGTGTGTGTGTGTGTGTGTGTGTATCTTCTTTATTCATTCATTGACTGACAGGTTGTTTAAGTATCTTGACTATTATAAATAATGCTGCAATGTACATGGGAGAGCAGATACCTATTTGAGATCTTGTTTTCATTTCCTTGGGATATATACCCAGAAGTGGGATTGCTGGATTGTATGGTAGTACTGTTTTTAATTTTTTGAGGAGCCTCCTTACTGTTTCTTATAGTGTCTGTACCAATTAACAAATCCACTTATAGTGCACAAGGTTTCTCTTTTCTCTACATCCTCATTAACACTTTTTATCTCATCTTTTTGATGATAGTCATTCTGACAGGTGTGAGGTAATACCTCACTGTGGGTTTTTTTTTTTTTTTCACGTTACAAGCATATTTATTGTTTGGTTGAACATGTTACAGACTACAAGTAAGTCTAGTTCTTACAATTTATTGCTTAACTCAATAAATGTGTTTTCCCCACATTGATTACAAACTCCAAGTGTTAGTGTCTGAAGACTCTATGTAACACTTCTGTATTCCCATTGTATACTTTATCCCAGCATTGACACCATATTCTGCACGGCTTCTTCAAAAACAAAACATGTTTGCTACGATTCTAACGAAATTGTGTCTAGACATCAAAAGAAAAGTTTTCTCTAATCTTTCCACCTTTTCAAATACTCAGAGAATTTACTGGAAAGGAAGAGAAGAAAACAAGATCAAAGTTTTAACATTTTTTAAAACTATATGTTCCCATTTCTTGACAGATAAAGAAATAATGAATAAGATCCGCATCCTGTGATCAATAGAAATGTAAAGGTTTGAGTTTTATTATTTTTCTCTTGCTTGCCTTTAAAAAATAAATAGCACTTGCCAATGACTTCATTACACCCAGCACTTCAAGGTAAACATAACAGAATTCTACTTTGCTGGCACACTGTGATGGCATGTTCTTCTTGGTAAGTAAAAGATGATATTGAATTAAAGAACTTACTTCTTTATAGGAACTCAATTATAGCCTTCTCTGGTATTTTCCCGAATCAAATCCAGGGCTACATCTTGTGTAAAAATTCTCATATACTCCCTTGGCACAGAGGTAAAGAAAGGCTTCTCTTCCTCCCTCTTTGATTTTCCTGTTCAACCAGGTTAAAATCCAACCCGGGATTTTTAACAAGCACAGCTGTATATAAAAAACAATTGCTAGAAGACAACAGAATTCTTAAGAGACTTGAATTACACTGTAAAAGAAAACCTGCTCCAATACCCAAATGCTGCCAAGTTCTCCAGTCTTCTGAAGCCACTCTTTCGTGTAATATCCAATTATAAAATGATGTAAATCACCATAACTTATACAATGAAAAGTCCAGCACCCTCTCTAAAAACCAAGGATTCCTGGGGTGGGCGTTGGTGGCTGCAGCCGTGAAATCTCATCCCCAAATACATCCCTCACTGATTCTCCATCCCCTTATCATCATATGTCTGAAAGCTGCTGACCTCTTATCTCCCCTACTTTGTGGCCCTCCATCCCCCACCTCCCCATCTAGCAGTCTTCCTCCTTGATTCCCCAAAGTGCCACTAACACATGTAGTATGGAGTTCAAGGAAGTCATGTGGGATCAAACAAAGCTAAAACGAGATGTGGAATTAAACTGGAGAAACAAATGAATGTGTGTAGCAAAACAGAAACAGACTCACAGATATAGAAAACAAGTGGTTACCAGCTGAGAGAGGGAAGCGGGGGAGGAAAAAAGGTAGGGGATTAAGAGATACCAACTACTATGTATAAAATAAATAAGCTACAAGGATATATTGTACAGCACAAGGAATATAGCCAATATTTTATAATAACTTTAAATTGAGTATGATCTATAAACTTTTGAATCACCACGTTGTATACCTGAAGCTAATATAATACTGTAAATCAACTATGCTTCAATTTAAAAAAATTTTTTTAATTAAAAAACAAAATGTTGCACCAAGAAAAAAAATAATAAAACAGGAGAAATGTCAAACCAATAAGCCCAAAAGTGACAATGAAGACAGAGGTGTAGCTCAGAAAATATAAGAGAAATGGTCTCTGCCTTCATGGAATATATATACAGTCTGTTGGGGCATTTTGAAACATACTTGAGCACCACTTATGCTTAAGCTGGGGCCTTTGTTATATACTTAATGTCTTTCCATGATGGTGTTTTTTCCTTTAATGAACCCAATGATCAGAGATCTGTCAAAGTAAATAGGAAGCCAGAGAGTAATCAGGTAGCCAGTTGTATGTTTTATAATTGGCCAGGTGATTGAAGACCTGTCTTGAGTGAATAACTTGACAGGAAGTGGCCAGGGAGGGATAATGTTTTCAGAGGATCTGACTGAGGGGGAGCTGTATTTTCCATTATCTAATACTTGCCAATCATTACACACCTGTCAGTAAGAAGAGAGTTTGTTCAGCCCATTCAGTGCACCTGTGTGATCATAGTCTAATTCCTGATCAGAGTTCACTTGCTCTAGAGGAAGCCATTTCCAAATGAAGTGTTACTATTTCGTCCTCCTGGTTTTATTCCTTGGTTTTTAGAGCCAAAGAAGTGCTGCTCAAAGGGTAAAATTTTCTGAAATATCCAGTGAGATGAAAATTCAAATAAGTGCTGGATCCTAATTATAAATAGAAAGAGTGGTAAAGAAAGTACATCTGAACATTGGATAATAGAAATATGTAATCAGAGTTGGGAATAGAGATGTAGAAATAGGCAAGACTGTCAAAAAAGAATCTTCCAGGCACCTTTGTAATCTACTTAGATATTTCAGTATTTGACCTTGAAACAACTTCTGGCAAGTTGGATGGCATAATTTCCTAGAATATCATAGTAAATAAATCCATTAGCCCGATGACCCTCACTTGGCATTTTCAAAGAAATTTACTGCTGGTAGTGATAAGGTTTCAAATACTAAAAGCTGCCTGGCTGATGAAAATCCTGTTTGAAAAACTCTAGGCAGATTTCACACAGGAGTTCCACCAAATACTCACACACCCATACTGTTAAAGTGCATACTTCTTAAAATATGCATTAAGGTCTCAGGATATCACGGGTATTACAAATTCTATTTCATCTATGAAATTATTTTTAATCCAGCAAAAATGTTTTGAGACCTACTATGTACAAGGCATATGCTAGGTGCTTAGGGAGGCATAGAGATGAATAAGAGTCCCTTCTTCCTTCTAGTAACAGATAAGACAATTAGGCAAATAACTAAATACTAGAGATACAAATACCGTACTGGGAGAGCTTAGGGGAAGAAGCAATTGATTCTTCTTCTTTTTTAAATTAATTAATTAATTAACTTATTTATTTATTTTTGGCTGCCTTGGGTCTTTGTTTCTGCGTGTGGGCTTCCTCTAGTTGCGGCCAGCCAGGGTTACTCTTCATTGCAGCGCTCGGGCTTCTCATTGTGGTGGCTTCTCTTATTGCGGAGTAAGGGCTCTAGGCTTGCGGACTTCAGTAGTTATGGCTCACAGGCTCAGTAGTTGTGGCTTGTGGGCTCTAGAATGCAGGCTCAATAGTTGTGGTTCAAGGGCTTAGTTGCTCTGTGGCATATGGGATCTTCCCGGACCAGGGATCAAACCTATGTCCCCTGCATTGGCAAGCGGATTCTTAACCACTGTGCCACCAGGGAAGTCCCGAAGCAATTGATTCTGATGAGCAGGTTTAGGGGAGGCTTAACTGAGGTGAGAACTGATTCATAGACACCAAATTAAGCCACATCCTTTGTGGAATCAAACTTGAAACCACATTCTTTAGCTGGATTTAATACACGGTGGGAAACCTGTTTAAAGATTATCCAGTGTGCAGCAAATTCAAGTTTGGCTTTTTGGAACTTTCTGGAATTTTTTTCTCTGAATATTTTTGATCCATGGTTGGTTGCATCCACAGATTTGGAAACTGCTAGTGTTGGAGGGTCTTCTGCAGAAGCAGGGGGTGGCTGTGGCTCACAGTGGGGACAAGGACACTGGCAACAGAAGTTCTGGGAAGTACTCCTTGGCATGAGCCCTCCTAGAGTCTGCCATTAGCCCCACCCCCTTACTGTGGTTTTCATTTGCATTTCCCTGATGATTAGTGAAATTGAGCACTTTTCTTGTATCTGTTGGCCACTTGAATGTCTTCTTCTGGAAAAACATCTATTCAGTTCCTCTTTACCTTTATTTATTTATTTATTTATTTATTTTTATATCTTTACTGGAGTATAATTGCTTTACAATGGTGTGTTAGTTTCTGCTTTATAACAAAGTGAACAGTTATACATATAAATATGTTCCCATATCTCTTCCCTCTTGTGTCTCCCACCCTTCCTATCCCACCCCTCTAGGTGGTCACAAAGCACAGAGCTGATCTCCCTGTGCTATGCGGCTGCTTCACACTAGCTATCTGTTTTACGTTTGATAGTGTATATATGTCCATGCCACTATCTCGCCTCGTCACAGCTTACCCTGCCCCCTCCCCATATCCTCAAGCCCATTCTCTAGTAGGTCTGTGTCTTTATTCTCATCTTGTCCCTAGGTTCCTCATGACATTTTTTTTTCTTAAATTCCATATATATGTGTTAGCATACGGTATTTGTCTTTCTCTTTCTGACTTACTTCACTCTGTATGACAGACTCTAGGTCCATCCACCTCATTACAAATAACTCAATTTCGTTTCTTTTTATGGCTGAGTAATATTCCATTGTATATATGTGCCACATCTTCTTTATCCATTCATCCGATGATGGGCACTTAGGTTGTTTCCATCTCCGGGCTATTGTAAATAGAGCTGCAATGAACATTTTGGTACATGACTCTTTTTGAATTATGGTTTTCTCAGGGTATATGCCCAGTAGTGGGATTGCTGGGTCATATGGTAGTTCTATTTGTAGTTTTTTAAGGAACCTCCATACTGTTCTCCATAGTGGCTGTACCAATTCACATTCCCACCAGCAGTGCAAGAGTGTTCCCTTTTCTCCACACCCTCTCCAGCATTTATTGTTTCTAGATTTTTTGATGATGGCCATTCTGACTGGTGTGAGATGATATCTCATTGTAGTTTTGATTTGCATTTCTCTAATGATTAATGATGTTGAGCATTCTTTCATGTGTTTGTTGGCAGTCTGTATATCTTCTTTGGAGAAATGTCTATTTAGGTCTTCTGCCCATTTTTGGATTGGGTTGTTTGTTTTTTTGTTATTGAGCTGCATGAGCGGCTTGTAAATTTTGGAGGTTAATCCTTGGTCAGTTGCTTCTTTTGCAAATATTTTCTCCCATTCTGAGGGTTGCCTTTTGGTCTTGTTTATGGTTTCCTTTGCTGTGCAAAAGCTTTCAAGTTTCATTAGGTCCCATTTGTTTATTTTTGTTTTTATTTCCATTTCTCTAAGAGGTGGGTCAAAAAAGATCTTGCTGTGATTTATGTCATAGAGTGTTCTGCCTATGTTTTCCTCTAAGAGTTTGTCATATCTGTCTTATTCATCCAGAGATTCTGAAGAAAAAAGCAGCCTCCATAATTAACAGAGCTTCATGTCACATATTCTAAAATTTGAAATTTCAAGTAACAAAGAGATGTAATGTTTTATTCAAATGGGAAAACACTGTAAAGATCTTCAATAGTTTACAAATACTGAGACCTCTTTCAAATTGATGTTATTAGCATCTTTTTAAAATACCTTTTTTGACGTTTGCCAAGATAGGAATTGAAGATTCATTTTCTTCTCTTCTCTGAGTAACTAGAGGTCTCACCTTTTCTACCTAAGTGTCATGAGATCATTTCTTCCCCTCTGTTTTTAAGACAATTCTTGGAAGATGACTTAGACTGTGCTCTTATAATAAAGACAGTCTATAATTTAATTTGTTAAGAACTAAGATGTGGTATTTGCCCAGCTTCTGTCTCGTAGTTGCCTTTTTCATTTCAACTCACATGTAAGCCTTCAGTAAATGAGAAAGTCTTAACTTAAAAATTTTTTTTAAATTATAAGGCTCCCCCTTCCCACCATAATTACAGGCCAAGAGAGCATTCTGACTTGCTTAATATAAATTTAATGTAAACATAATTTATACATTATTATAATGTAAGTTATATAAATAATATATAAACTTGGTCTTGTTCTACCATGTTAGTATAAAGCCTGTATAAACACAGTTTTATTCTATCAGCATCTCAGTTATATATATATCACTATCTCCTTGTATTAGTCAGTGTTTTTAGTTACCGTCAAAATCATTCTGGTTAGTTTAAATGGGAAGAAATTTATTACAGAGTGTTAATTGGCTCAGAGAATTTCTGAGTGTGCACTGGCTCAATGTTGTATACACACACAGGTGATACAAGTAGAAGAAATGCCCAAACACACCATTGCTCTGTTCTGAAAGAAGCCAAGAAATTGTACTTCTGCCCTCTGTTATTCTACACCTATTCACCAAACCTCCTCAAGTGCTGCTGTTGAAATTCTAAGCCTTCCTTGATCATGTTTGTTAGATCTGTGCAGCCCCTGCTCATAATCTTGCCTCTACCATCAAAGTCCCATAAGTGAGTCTGTTAGGGGAATGTAGTCAAATGTATAACCTAGCTACAGGGAACTTGGGAAATGTAGACAATTTTCTAACCTCTAGTGAACAGGGAGATACCTTGTAAGGCTGCTGCAATGGCCTTGAGGGAATCAATCTGTGGTGTCTGCTGCAGTCACCCTTAGGCAACCTCACATGCGTATGTATTCTTCTTCCTAGATTTAAACTTGCCTGTAACAATGGGAGCCAGCAGCATTTGTTCATATTAAAGGAACATAATATAAAATAACTATTCTTTTCATAATTGAAGAAAGGGGAGGCTCAAAATCTCATCAATCATTACCCATCTAGGCAATGTTCATAAATCCTCTAGTTCAGTCACTATTCTGTTTTGATATACTTAAATATGTATCAGATTTATAAGGTTTATCATCACCAGCTCATCCTATATAAAATAGTAGGGAACATGGAAAGGAAAAACTTTAGTTACTGGATAAGGGGAGGGAAATTCCTAATTCTTAATTCCTTCATTCCCTTGTCCATTATCTAATTTCTTTGCCCTCAGTCACTTCTTCTAGGGCTGAGAGGGTCTCCCTATATTAGATTGCTGTAGCTTTTCTAAAATTTAATACTGGATAAGGTGGAACTAGCCGGCAACCTAGAGGAGCCCATTGGTTCCAGACTTTACTCCTCCTGTCCCCATTGCACAGTAGCATCCCTAATTCCTCTTGATAATCAGTATCCATTTTCCTAACCAGCATGGTAGCTTCCAGCCTATTGGTCTAACTAAAGAGAGAGAATGGCCAAATTGCAGTCTCTATGTAGAGTTCAGTGGAATCAATACATGCTCCTGTACACAAACAGCTGAAATTATTAGCAAGTGGAATTATTTGTCACATTCTCTGAACTTACGTGAATAAACTTCTAGCAGATGACCATGAGGGAATTCAGAATATCCGCTATGGAAGCTTTGTATACATACAGATATAGAATCTCTGCTAATTGTGTTCCAATTCCTTCTAGCTAGGAAGTTTAAGGTGATGATTTGTTTTTCCTCTCTATCTCCAAGTGATCTCCATGCTTCTTTTCTCAAGTTTGTGCATTTCCATGTACATTTCACTCTTGCAAGGTATAGTGCTTGGTAAATAATAGTTGATCCATACATATAGAGCACTGGTTTTTAATCCTAACTTCAAACTAGATTCACTTGGAGAGAAGTAAAAAACAAATACCCGCTCCCCCCACCACCAAAACCCAAACAAAAACTCTAAAACAAGGAGAAATAAAACTCATACTTGGACTCTACTCAAGACCAGTTACATCACCAGCTCTTTGAATGGGGCTTAGGCATTAGATTGCTGTAGCTTTTCTAAAATTTATTACTGGATAAGGTAGAACTAGCTGGCAACCTAGAGGAGCCCATTGGTTCCAGACTTTACTCCTCCTGTCCCCACTGCACAGTAGCATCCCTAATTCCTCTTGATAAACAGTATCCATTTTCCTAACCAGCGTGGTAGCTTCTAATGTGAAGCTAGATTTGAGACATGCTGTAAAATTATAGGCCTGGAGAGAGGCCCCAAAGTTTCTCATTCTACTTTTACCTCAGACAGCTTAGTCAATTAATACTAAACTTTATAAGCACACATACACACTTTATTATATATACTTAATATTCTGTTGACTGGAGATAATTTTAAAAATAGAGATAAAAAGAAGAAAACAATTGTCACTCATGGTCCCCTCACATGGAGGTCACACTGCAGACGTTTTGATTCATCTTCTTGTTTATAAACACATACACCAATAATTGGGATCATGGTACATACTTAATTTTAATCCTGCCTTTTGCCCTTAGCATTTTATTTTGAGCTGTTCTTCAGGTTATTAAATGTTCTTTGAAAATAGGAGTTTTAGAGACCGCTTAATAGTCTACTGTGTGGCTGAACCAAAATGTATTTTGTTATTATGGAAAGTTTCAAAGTAGAGAGAATAGTGGAATGAACCACTGTGCATTAATTATGGGACTCAAACTTCGCTCTCCTGATTTAATAGCTCAATTATGATTTATGTCCTTCCTATAGGTATAGAGGAGCATTTATAAGGCTGTCAGCTCTAAATGATCACTTTAGTTTGTTCTTAGGATCCCTTCCTGTCAGTGGCCGCCAAAGACATTCATATATATTCCAGCCTCCAGATGGAGCCCAGTTCTTTGATGCAGTCCCTTTGATGAAGTTTAAAAGCATCTTAAGCTGCCCACCCGCTAAAAAAATGTTGGACTCACCATATCTTAATGTATGTATGTATGAAGGTCTTAATCTGTACTATAAAATATTACACATTAACTTATTATATGGGATATTTAGATTGTGTGTCATTGGCAGTTTTCTTTTTTAATTATTATTATGACTTCATAATTTTTTAACCATGTATCTTTACCTGAAAGCTTTTCAAACTGATGGATTTTTTAAAATAGCTCTATTGATATATGAATAATACAATAAAACACATATTTAAAGTGTATTGTGTGATAAAATTTGAAATGTTTATACAGCTATGGTCTGAATGTTTATGTCCCCCAAGAGTCAAATGTTGAAATCTTAATCCTGCAGGTGGTGTTAGGAGGTGGGACCTTTGGGAGGTGATTAAGTCATAAGGGTGGAGCCCTCATGAATGGGATTAGTGACTTTACAAAAGAAGCTTCAGAAAGATTCCTTGCTCCTTGTACCATGTGAGGACACAGGAAATGTCACCAGTTATCTACCAGGAAGAGGGTCCTCATCAGACACTATATCTGTTAGCACCTTGGTCTTGGACTCCCCAGCCTCCAGAGCCATAAGAAATAACTTTCTGTTGTTTCTGAGTCACCCAGTCTATGGTATTCTGTTATAGCAGCCTGAATAGACTAAGATAAGGATGGAGGGAGGAAAATTTGGTGAAGCACAGAGGAAGTAAGCTGGGAAGAGCCTGGGACATGAGGTCAGGTTACTTGGGTTAAAATCTCAGCTCTTCTGCTTGCAGCATTTATGACCTTGGGGAACTGCCTAACCCACTTGGGCCTCAGTTTCCTCAGCTATAAAATAAGCGTTGCTAATATTCGCATTCTCTCTTCCTCCAGTTTTCTTTACTTGCTTTACCTCTAAGCATGTTTTAATGCACATCTCAAACACTGCCTCTTTCAAGAAGCTTTCCCTGACCTCTGCAGACTTTAAGTGCCCTTCGTCAGTATCCCTTTGATACTCTGTGTTCTGTGTTAATTCCACATCTTATATCTATATTCTTTAAATTCTATATATTCTTTATATTCTTTAAAGTCTTATTCATCTGTATCCCCGGTGTCTGGAACTATTCCTCGGTCAGCAGATGCTTGGTAATTGTTCTCTCAAAAATCAAAACAAAACAAGGCAAAATGAATTGATAAGTAACTGAATTCAACTTCTGGATGGTGGGGTTGATCTAAGCCTGGCCAATTAGCAAAATCACCTGGAGATATTTTTCCCCCAGTTTTATTGAGATATAATTGTCATATAACATTTTGTAAGTTTAAGGTTTATATTTTGGTTTGATATAGTTATATATTGCAAATGACTACCACCATAGGTTAGGTAACACCTCCATCATGTCACATAATTACCGTTTCTTTTTTGTGGTGAGAACATTTAAGGTCTACTATCTGAACAACTTTCAAGTATATAATGCATTATTGCTAAATGTAATCACAGTGATGGGCATTAGATGTCCCAGAATTTATTCATCTTCCAACTTCCAACTGGAAGTTTGTAACTGTTGACTAATATCTCCCTGCTTCTCCCACCCCCAGCCCATGGTAACTACCATTCTATTCTTTGTTTCTACAAGTTCAGCTTTTTCAGATTCCACATATAAGTGATACCATACAGTATTTGTCTTCCTCTGTCTGATTTATTTCACTTAGCATAATGCCCTCAAGTTCCATACATGTTGTCACAAACAGGATTTCCTTCTTTCTCATGGGTGAATAATATTCACTTGTGATATATATATATATATATATATATGTATATCAGATCTTCTTTATCCACTCATCTTTGACAGACATTTAGGTTATTTCCATATCTTGGCTATTGCAACTAATGCTGCAATAAAAGTGGGATGGCAGATATCTCTTTGATATTCTGTTTTCATTTCCTTTGGATATGTAATCCTAGGGATATTTTAAAAGAGAAAAATTATTTGGCCGGTACTTAGAGATTTTGATCTGAAATGAACTGAAATGAACTGAAAGCTAAAGCATTCTCCCAAGGAACACCTATTATGCATTCCACTGAATTTGCTTCTTAGTTTTCTTTTCCCTTAGGAGAGAGGGTTTCCTCCACCCCTTTGGTCAATTGAGTATGGCACAAGGGTAATGACAAGTCTAATAGATGCTCTAAACCACTACTTTTAATGCACAATGTAATTGAGTCAGAATATAGTGTCTATACTGATGGAGCCCCTGGTGCTTTAATGGCTGAAATTATGGTTAGAAAGATCCAGATAATGCTGACTTCTATTACATTAAACCACAGTATTGTACAATTTTCCTTCCTACAGTCTATCCATTCTTTTCTTTTGAATTATGCAGTGTTGTCTTAAATGGTTTAATATTACTTTGGAATAGAATTCAAAAAACCGCTGAGAGAATTTAACATTTTTGGTAAGACAGATGCAAGCTCAATTTCTAGTGGTATTTTTCAACAGACAATTTCTTTCCATAGCTTTTATAGGAAATTGCCTTTTTAAGTAGCACCCTACGGCAACCTTCCTGGTCAGCTGAAATGGGGTGGTGTGAAGAGCAGTCCAGTGCACTGTATGTGGAAGGATCATTACCCTAATTGCCATATGGTATTT
Source organism: Lipotes vexillifer (assembly GCF_000442215.2). Lineage (NCBI taxonomy): Eukaryota > Metazoa > Chordata > Mammalia > Artiodactyla > Lipotidae > Lipotes > Lipotes vexillifer. The sequence continues at coordinate 2,309,611 of NW_006774995.1, forward strand.
AGAAGCTGTATTTTCACTTTTCATGTTGTCAGGGGTGCAAGGTGAGAAAACACTTTATGGATGGTAGTGAGGAATGGGAGGTACTCAAAGTAATGAATGCCTCCATAACTCAGACCTAGTGATGTGTGAGGGAAATGTGTTGTTTTCTTCCTTTGTGAATAAAGATCATCAATTACTGCTATGGACTAGGACACCTTTATCTGTGATCTAAAGCCATCCAACTTAATACTCTAAAGCTGTTAGTTTCACCTTCTATTTACTGGGTTATTTGTAATTTGTTTTAAAGGACATTCACTATAACTATGTGTAATAAATAATAAAAATGATTTTGTGTTGAGGCTATTTTAATGTTAAGAGTGAGAAGTTCTTTGCTGGGCATTTTACATATAATTAAATTCAATTCTCATGTGATAGAGTTGAAAGAGTTTAAGAAACTTGCTAAATGAACAATAGCCAGCAAGTGGCAGAACCAGGATTTGAACTCTGGTCTTTTCAAAGCCACAATGCTCTATGACACCTCTAGTGAATCTCTTAGAGAGAACTATCTATTTTAGTGTAAAAAAAGATTATTACCAACGAATTCTGGAAGAACTGTGTTGTTTATTCTAACCCTACATGTAAACGTCAGTAAATTGCAAACACGCAGACTTCCTGGTGCTTCAGGGCCTCTATCATTCAGACAGGGTGATATCAAGCTGGACAAAGGAAAAACGGTTTTATTTAGTAAGAAAATAGGTCTTATTAGACTAAACAAGAGAGACAGAATCTCTTAAGTCAGTTCACGTAAGGTGCCATACCTAGTCATATATTTAAACTGTTACCAAAAAAAAAAGGAAAAATAATTCAAAAGAAAAAAAATAATAGCTGACATTGAACACTTTCTTTATGCCAGGTACTGTTCTAAATACTTAGTGTGTTTTAACTCATTTTATTCATGGTAACTGTAAGGTATTATAGAAATAGCAAGTGCAAGAAGAAGAAACAACCTGCTAAAATACCAGTAATTTTAATTTAGAGCTTAAATAATTTACCTAAGTGATTGGGGCAGGATTAAAATGGGTTCTATGATTTCGATGAGAATGATGGATCTTAGAGTGGCATAAGTGGTTATGGTTTCCATTACAGGCAGCAAAGGTAGAGTCATATTCAGAATTATATGACCTGCAAGCATATTTAGGGGTGCGTAATTCATTACAGGGTCACTGGGATTGAAATAGATAGGTAGCCTTCTAAAGTCTCACTTGAACTGGAAAACTGAAAACAAACAAAGATTCTAAGTCTGGTAAAAAGAGGCTTGTCTTGGGCCCCCATGATGGATAGTCATGGGAATTCTTCAATTCCAAAAACTAAGTCCATTAACAGAAACAGGCACTCTGGAAAAAAAAAAAAAGAAAGAAGAAAAAAAAAAGGAAGGTGTGGGGGACTCTTTCCAAGATGGCGGAGGAGTAAGACGCAGAGATCACCTTCCTCCCCACAGATACACCAGAGATACATCTACACGTGGAGCAACTCCTACAGAACACCTACTGAACGCTGGCAGGAGACCTCAGACCTCCCAAAAGGCAAGAAACTCCCCACGTACCTGGGTAGGGCAAGAGAAAAAAGAATAAACAGAGACAAAAGGATAAGGACGGTACCTGCACCAGTGGGAGGGAGCCGTGAAGGAGGAAAGGTCTCCACACACTAGGAGCCCCTTCGCGGGCAGAGATTGCGGGAGGCGGAGCGGGGAGCTTCGGAGCCGCGGAGGACAGCACAGCAACAGGGGCGCGGAGGGCAAAGCGGAGAGATTCCCGCACAGAGGATCGGCGCCGACCGGCGCTCACCAGCCCGAGAGGCTCGTGTGCTCACCCGCCGGGGGCGGGCGGGGCTGCGAGCTGAGGCTCGGTTTCGGTTTCGGTCGGAGCTCAGGGAGAGGACTGGGGTTGGCGGCTTGAACATAGCCCGAAGGGGTTAGTGCGCCACGGCTAGCCGGGAGGGAGTCCGGGGAAAAGTCTGGACCTACCCAAGAGGCAAGAGACCTTTTCTTGCCTCTGTGTTTCCTGGTGCGCGAGGAGAGGGGTTTTAAGAGCGCTGCCTAAAGGAGCTCCAGAGACGGGCGCGAGCTGCGGCTAAAAGCTCGGAAACCAGAGACGGGCAGGAGACGCTAAGGCTGCTGCTGC
>NW_006774995.1:2317636-2321706 GCF_000442215.2 Lipotes vexillifer
TGTGTTTGAGAGGTTCTGTGATAACATCATAAGACTGCTTAAATCTTCCACCAAACTTTCCCTAAACTTGCACTCATTTATAGGGTAACTGTGTCCAGTGCTTTGAACACAGACTTAAAACCAAAACCAATCAGTGGAAACCTCATTTACCTTACTGGTTTGGCCATTCAGAAGACATATTGGTTTTAAAAAAATTGACATAATTTCAGCAGCTTATTCAGATAGTGACTAATTTTCATTTGCTGTTCCAGATGTTATCTTTTTTTTTTTTTTTGGATGGCTTCCTTCAGCTTTATTATTTAATTCCATTTCTGATAGTTTAACCAAGCATTTACAAGAACAACAAGGAGGTTTTCCCTTTTATTATGCCTTCGCAGCCTCTCCCACGTGAGGCGACTCCCATTCCCACCGGGCGCTGCAGTAAGTAAGCCCCGCAACCACCGGGGCCCCGGTAGCCAGTGCACTGGCCCGGGCATAGAAGTTATCTTTTTATTGGAACAAATTAACAGAATCCGTGGCATCTACTATATAGCTCTTGATTTTTATCTATTCCAATATACAGAGAAAAAAGAAGCAGTTTTCTTTAACCTTACAGTGAGAGCAATTCATTTTCCTCATCCTATCTCAGAATCATGTTAACTCTTCAGATTCAAAACATAAAATGTAGTCTTCAGGCACCCTAATTTTCTCACTGTTTCACAGGACATCATATATTCTAGTACCTTGATGCCATCATGCTGAAAGGACTATGAGATCAGGGAGTATCAGGTATTCTAGTGCCTTCGTGTGCAGTGCCAGAGGTGGGCAGATGAAACGCAAAAAGATATGGGGGCCTCCAGCTCCATTTACCTTTTAATGGATCTATTAAGAGACCTGCTAAGAGACTGCCTTCAAAGTAAAAGAAGTTGCGCCTTTTACGTAGTATCGTACTACTAGTAAAGTGGCACAAGTTTGGTGGGCCCACTTATATTGGAGAAATGCCTGTCAGATATGGGAGTGAGCCTCTGAATAATTCACCCTATTACCCAAAATGCCAGATATGAGAGGGCCCTACACCAAGGAAAGCCTCTCCAGCAGAGCCAAGCTATAGTACAATTTATTCTACCATTTAGTTCTCATGACTTAGTGGATACAATGATATTCAAAGTATATGTAGCCTATTAGGGTGCTTGTGGAAATCACTGTTCGGAGAATCACAGCAGAGATTCCTAGAGATTTGGAGCAAAACTATGCCTTCTTTGACAAGTAACTATTCTCTTCTTCTTAATAGTTTCTAGTAGAGATTAAACAGTTGGCCATTGGCCATGCTTATGCATAACTTGGTGAGCCAGTCCACCAAGAAGAAAAGTTAGGCACGCCCAGTAGCACTTTATTATCAAGTGAAAATAGTATATGTGTAGGGTGAATATATAATTTATTATCCAAACTGGGACACTTTTTAAAAAAAATAAATTTATTTATTTATTTATCTTTGGCTGCATTAGGTCTTCGTTGCTGCACGCAGGCTTTCTCTAGTTTTGGCAAGCTGAGGCTACTGTTGGTTGCGGTGCACAGGCTTCTCATTGCAGTGGCTTCTCTTGCCACGGAGCACAGGTTCCAGGCATGCGGGCTTCAGTAGTTGTGGCTCACGGGCTCTAGAGCGCAGCCTCAGTAGTTGTGGTGCACGACCTTAGTTGCTCCGCGGCATGTGGGATCTTCCCGGACCAGGGCTCTAACCTGTGTCCCCTGCATTGGCAGGCAGATTCTTAACCACTGCTCCACCAGGGAAGTCTCCAAACCAGGACACTTTTGAGAGTAAAAAGGGCACTACTAATAATTATACTGGGACAACTAGAATAAACTGGTACTTTGCCTGGCAAACCAGGAATGTGCTTCAATATGACAAAAAGTAAATTCTATTAGCAGGGGGTTTACATTCCTAGTAATCCTTCATCATCCTATCCCAGTGACCTTTGACTGAAGAAGGCAAAAGTTAAAAGTAGATTCATTAACACTACACTGGCACTAGCTGAAAGTGGACAGTTGCAGCATTGTAACCCCACATTGAAGAGGCTCTGAACACTTGGGGGAAGGGAAATCTCAGTGTATAGCTGGTTGAATAGTATGCCTCATGCTCATTTTGTCTAGAAGGACAGATGCTTGAGGTATGCATTTACAGTGATTCATGGGGAGATGCTAATGCTTCAGCTGGATAACCTAGTATCTTTGAATGAGCAGACAGGAAGTTTCGTGAAAAGAAGGTCTGTGAGAGAAATATGTGGATTATTCTTTCAGATTAGGTAGTGTGAGAATATTTGAATATCCAGCAAATACCCTTCATTATAGAAGAGGCTCTTGATAATTAGGTGTACATGATAACCATTTTGTCTGTAGCCTTTTCCCAGCTAAACCCAGTGAGTGCTTATTCAATGAGACAGTAAATAAAGTGGTCATGGTGGTATACCATGGTGGCACCCTCTAAGGCTGATTTGACTAACATCACTGTTGGATGCTTAATTTTCTTACAGTAGAGAACAATCTTTGCTCATAGGAGCCAATTGTTAAATATTTCAAAATTTCACGTTCATTAATATGCTTCTATTTCTTGCTACACTTCCCTTGCTATTTCACCTACTTAATTTAACTATACCTAATGGTGATGGTTGACTTCTCAATTTCATCCATTTGTTGCAGACTATTAGCGTGAGGCCAGCTGGTTCTGGACTTGGAGCCGATGAAGTAGCCAATGACTTTTTGGGCAGTCCGCCTTTCAGGAAGAGAGTGAATGCATTTTCATATTAAAAAGAGTAGTTTCATCTTTTGATGAACATTTGTTGTTGTGGTATAAATGCTTGGAAATTTAGGCATAGAAAAATGGAATATATTGATGCCGGGAAGAGACTAGAGTGAATATTTGTCTTGTTTATGGTCTTCCTAGCTCCTTCTGAATTCCCCACTTAAAATCTCTCACCTTATGGTAGATCATTCTGAGGTAGAAGACAGAAATATTTTCCTACTTTCCATTAGAGTGAGAATGTAGGTTGGAGAGAACCCACCTGGGAGTCAGTTCGGAAGAGAGTAACATGAAAGTGTCACATGCAGAGAATTAATTCTTGTGAGAACAATGGAGAGACAATGAGCTTTCAGAAGTCACACACACACAGAGTTCTGAGTGTACAGTTCCATGCTCTGCATGGGCAGTACAAACTGTACTGCTGTGGTGGTGACAGTGGAGCCTTACTGGGGCATTCTATCAGTGTAATTGGACTCTTATTCCTGGCTATATAGTCTGTAGGCCAGATATCTCCAGCCTTCCTTGATATTGTATGAGTGACCTCATAACCTTTAATATATTCTTTTTCTGTGTATCTTGGATGGAATGGGTTCTGTTATTTACAGCTAAAAATGATTCCTGATACATGGATATTTGTGGTAACCAAAAGGAGAAATGTAGGCAATAATATGGTCATCCACCAGAGAAGTGATATATTTTTTTAAAGCACCCCACTCAGTGTTAAAAAGATTGAGCAGGGCTTCCCTGGTGGCGCAGTGGTTGAGACTCTGCCTGCCTTTGCAGGGAACACTGGTTCGTGCCCCAGTCCGGGAAGATCCCACATGCCGCAGAGCAGCTGGGCCTGTGAGCCATGGCCCTGAGCCTGCGCGTCCGGAGCCTGTGCTCCACAGCGGGAGAGGCCGCAGAGGTGAGAGGCCCGCGGACTGAAAAAAAAAAAAAAAAAAAGGATTGAACAATCTCACCAAAGTCTCAACTCATGCAATTAAAATTGTTTCTTCCTCAGCCATAAGGTATACAAATCTGCCCCAGTTTAATAAAATCTCATACACAAAATCTTAACTTACAAAACAGATATACTAAAAGGTCTTATTTATTTTATCAAAAGATTTACCATATTAAAAAATTAACTATATATTTTACTTAACTGGCTGGTTCCCCATTTATTTACTACATTGTCATTTATTAAGAAATTCTTTAAAGAGTTCTTAAAGACCATGTCTGCTTCATAAATAGAGATTTGCTTTTCTTTAAGTATGATATTTTTTTTTTTTTTTTTTTTTTTTCAGACCGCGGGCTC
>NW_006774995.1:2325727-2364946 GCF_000442215.2 Lipotes vexillifer
ACGCGGGCCTCTCACTGTTGTGGCCTCTCCCGTTGTGGAGCACAGGCTCCGGACACGCAGGCTCAGCGGCCATGGCTCATGGGCCTAGCCGCTCCGCGGCATGTGGGATCTTCCCAGACCGGGGCACGAACCCGTGTTCCCTGCATCGGCAGGCGGACTCTCAACCACTGCGCCACCAGCAAAGCCCAGCATGATAATTTAAATGCTTGGTTGGGAAGTTGTGAAATCACCACTCCCCAAGGCCTAACAAAGGACTCCAAAAACACTTTCAAAATTGAAATGCTTTTTTTAATATCAACATTATGAAAAATGTATACTGTTGAGGAATATGTTTATTATTTAGGATTTTTAAATGACGACAATAAAACACATTTCTAACTAAAAAATTCAACATTACAAAACAGCGTGCCTTTCAATTCCTAAATGTTTTTGTGTTAATGTGGCTAACTATTGATTTTTTAGAGTCACTATAATCCATTTTGTAGTTATTTTTTCAGTTGTAAAATTTAAAAATCTTTTTTTGGGGGGACTTATGGTACTATACAAGTAGTTTTTTACAGTGATGATGGTGCAGTAACTATGCCTGCATCAGATCTGTGTATGTGTGTATATGTGTTGTACTATATGTCACCACACTTACAAATACCCTTAAATCCCTTTTAGGTTCACCAGTTCACCGCGGATGTTGAACACCTCTTAGACATTTAAGAGCATCATAAAAAAACTATTTCTGGAGGCTTGTGTTTATGCTTGGAATAGATCTCCTCCCCAGCAAGTTGAAAGCGCATTAAAAGGATTTGATCTCAGTCTCTGTGAGATGTTTGCTTTCCTATTAGAGAGCTGGTCTTACAGCTGTAACATGAGTAGTTGTCTCTTTAATTACTAGGAACTTGACTTTATAAGAACTGCAGGAGCAGAACTTGGTGACTGATATTTAACCTGATGATAGATGCAGAGATTTCACAATTGAAAAAAAGAAGATTTAGCTTTTTCAGGACAGCTGAAAAATATGTTAGAGCTACATCTTTTAAAGCTTTCTAGAGACGTTCTAGATTTCAGATTATGTAATAAGCTCTGCTATTCAAGTTCTGTCTTCCAACTAAAGTGTTGGATCATATTACAGCCCAGGGTATTATTTTTCCATAAATGGGATCTCATGAAATTTTGACTCAAATATTGGTAGGCTGTATTTATAGAGTTTTACCATATCATTGCAGCAATAGTGAATGACTTATTCGATATATTCAATTATTACTATTCCCAATACCATTCGAACCTTCAAAATCCTGACCCTCAGTTAATAATTTCCTAAATGGCTTTAATTGATTAGCTGCATCAAGGTAATCAAAGGTTAGTGGAAAAGTTTTAAGGAAGAGTTGAAGCACAAATATTGGGTTTCATTGGTGAGGAGAAATTGGAACTGAGGTTGTCAAATATTTTTAGTCTGTTTTTGATCATAGCAAAAGCTGAACATGGAGATTAGTAGTTTTGCCTTCATGTATTTGATCTGGCCAAAGAACAACCTACTTTAAACTGAAAGGTTACATATTTTCACCAGCAATCTGTAGATATGGATGTGTTTATGGTAACTACTCAGTTATCCTAGCATGTGTATGTCATTTTATCTCTCAGATGCTCAGAAACAAGATGTTTCATTTATGTACTCCCTGATATTTCCATGAAAAAAGTGCCATAGGTGTTTTCTAATGGTACAAACTGCCTGTATATCTGTTTTAGACTCTTCACAGCCCTCTGGGATCATCTCTAAGTGGACTTCTGCTTGCAAAGGAAAGATGTTAAAATTTCCACAACTGAAAGCTAGTGTGTCTGTCAGGCCTATTGATCATGACATATTTCTGTTGGTGTGACATCTCTCGCAGTGACCTTCCTCCTGTTCCACCTCTCTTTCCGTAGAATGACCTCTATTTCCATTTATATACCGAATCCTACCAATTTTACTCTACACTATTTCCTTCTCCTAAACTCATGCATTAATTCTCACTGATTTCTGGTCTCCAGTCTTGATCCCTTCAAATCATTTGACTCCTGTGCTAAAAAGAATTACCATTACCTACTGGATAAAGTTTAGACTTAGAAAACAAGGTTCTCCATGATATGGCTTACTAACCACTCTAGCCTTACTGCTTGTAATATCCTTATAAGATATTATGATATTTCATGCCCTTGGACCTCTACTTTGTCTCACCTTAAAATCTTCTTCTATTTTTACCTCTCTAGCTCTTATCCATCCCTTTAAGATACAGCTCAGAAAATATACCTTCTAGCATACATCCTCCGGTGCCCCAGACTTAATCAAGTGCCCCTCCTTTGGGGACCCATGGAATCCTGTGTACGCCTTACCATTGCATTACATTAATATCATATGCTATTATGTCTATCTTGCCTTGTACCCCTTCCCAACTTCTGTTTCTGAACCTTGTCTGGCTCATGGTAGCTGCTTAGTAAGTGTTTACGAAAGTGAATTAAATTTATTTCTTATCTGCCTCTGGTCTGTTCATCTATCTCTTTCTTTTTCCTCATTCCGCATGCTCCTGGTTGCTGATTGGTGTATTTGTGATGACTCTGCCTTACTATATAAATCTCCAACTTTATATATATTTCCTACCTTCACATCCTTCTCATAGTGTGATGGCTTCAGTACAATTAGGTATTCCTAGAGTCAGATGGAGAATACTGGAAACAGTTTTGATTTTAGAATGTTTTCTTTCTTGCTTTTTTTAAAAAATAACATCTTTATTGGAGTATAATTGCTTTACAATGGTGTGTTAGTTTCTGCTGTATCACAAAGTAAATCAGCTGAACATATACATATATCCCCATATCTCCTCCCTCTTACATCTCCCTCCCACTCTCCCTATCGCACCCCTCTAGGTGGTCACAAAGCACCCATGGAAAATGGAAGTCAAGAACTCCTTAAAGAAGCCTGTCCTGTCTTTTAATTGCTAATGACCTGTCCTGTTAGGATCCTCACAGGCAGCCTGAGGCAATCTACATAAAGATGAAATCATATATAGGAAGGATTTACAGGAAGGCTTTTGAAATTAGAAAGCTTTTGTTCTTGACCTAAGAGTCCTGTTGCATTGGCTTTAGCTAATGTGAAAATAAAGACCTAACAATTGACATAAATTTAGCTTTAAGATATTTGGTCTGCCTGAGTTCCCAGTGAAATCAGAACCTGGTTTGAGTGAAAGAGGGTTTTCTGATTTTGAGATGGTTACTATATATGTCATGTTCATTGTCAGCCACACATCCCTCTCAATCTGCAACTTAATGCCTAAAATTTTGTACAATTTTTGTAAAATTTTACGTAATAAACTCAGATTTTTGAAGTTTAACTTTGTGAAGTTCTTCTCCCCCAACCATCTCCATGGGCACAAATTTCCCTAAACGGTCTTAGGCACTCAAAGATATTTGACCCATATCATGAACAATTAGCTCAACATCTCTCAGTAGTGAGCTGATGAATTTTTCACGAATGCTGTGGTTTGTAAATTTAAGCCATCTTTAATTGAACGGCTGTTTCAACCCCTCATTAGTCAAATAAAGGATGTTGCAATAGCGCACATTCAAAATGTAACACTCTAGGAGTACAGTAATAATGCAAGTTTGTACCGTGGATCTAAATCAATATTTTACATTGGAGAGTGACTTCTCTGTGAACACATCACTGTATGTGCAAGTCATTGTGGAATATTTTGATTTCTGGATTCAAGACATTGATCCCAGCTGATTTCTCTTCTGAACATATTTTTGTCTTTGTCTCTCAGTAGCTTTATTGCCTAGCAGAAGTAAATTCACCTGGTATGAACAGTTTCTCTATAATTTTTTTTTAAAAAATAAGACTTCCCTGAACTGGTACACTTTTCTTTTTTTTGAATTTTATTTTATTTATTTTTTTATACAACAGGTTCTTACTAGTTACCCATTTTATACATATTAGTGTATACATGTCAATCCCAATCTCCCAATTCATCCCCCCGCCACTGCTTTCCTCCCTTGGTGTCCATATGTTTGTTCTCTACATCTGTGTCTCAATTTCTGCCCTGTAAACCGGTTTGGTACACTTTTCTTAATCCCTAAGAATTCTGAAATTAACATCCAGTTTAACATGAGGGAGACCAGGTGTGCACATGCTCTTCCTTCCCTTCTGTTGGTCTTGAAGACATGCCCCTGCATCTGCATAAGGCCAACCCCTCTGATTTTAGCTGATCTACTCATAGACTGTTCCCACAGGAATCCTTTTCTCTCCTGAACTCTCTCTCTCCTCAATCATTTCAATCAGCCAATGAACACAATCATTCATATCTATTTTAAAAAACAAAAACCTACTAGACAAACAGAATAGAGTCCTTCACTCCACAGCATCTTTAGTTTGGCACCCACCCATGTATTTGACTTTTTGAAGCAGAATGCTGTCTCTATGCACTTTCTTTCTATTTTCTTCTCGACCCTTTTGCCCACATATGGTAACTTCATTGCATCGTGGGCCCTAAATAATAGCCTCCTTGTATGCATGCCCTTTGGTCTCTAACTTCGTAGTCTCTCACCCACTCTGTTTCCGGGAGGACTTGGACTTGCCTTTGCCAATAGGTTGTGAGAGAAATGATGGTGTGCCAGTTTTCAGCCAATGTTTCAGGAAGCCTTGTGCCCTTCTGCCCTCTTTCTTGGAACCCTGCCACCATTCTGAAAACAAGCCAGGACAGTCCTTTGGGTGGTTGAGAAACCCTGCAAAACATCGTTCCACTTGAGGCTATTCTAGAGCAGCTGACCCCTAGGATACTCACTGGTTAATTGCAGTTACATGAGCTAACCCTGTTGAGATCAGCTGAGACTTGTCCAGATGAGCAGAGCCACCCAGATGATCCATAGCCTTGTGAGAAATAATTGTTATTTTAAGCCACTGAGTTCTGCAGTGGTTTATTACACAGCAATAGCTAGTTACCATATTCCACTGATCTGGCTTTCATTGCCACCACACTTCTGAAAGTGACCTTGTTCTTATCAAGGTCACCAGGGCCGTCTAATTCACGACATCTTAGAGTCAATTATCTGACAAAATGCTCCTTTTTGAAATTCTTTTCTAGGCCTTCATGATATCACATTTACTTGGTTTTCTGCTACCTCGCTGATGTTCTTCCTCAATCTCCCTTACTTCTTTTCCTCCTCTGCCAGATCTTTAAATGTTGGAAATCACAGGGGGTCTATGTGTGTCCTCCTTTCCTTTTTAAAAATATTTTTTCTTTTATAATATCATTCAGTTCCATGGATTCAAATACTACCTATGTGATGATAACTCTCAAATATAAATCCCCTTTTTCATATCTTTTCTCTGAATTCTAGAATCACATTTCTAGAAGCTTGTTTAGCATCTTCACTCAGATATACAATAGACATTACAAACTTAACATGGCAAAAGATAACTATTCTTCTACCTTCCAATTCTCTTTTAGTTTCTTTCTGGGTCTTATCTTTATCATCCAGGCCCCCAAACCCAAAACCCAATTCACAAATATGTTGCTAGCTCTACTTCCAAAACGCATCATGAATGTGATCATACGCCACCAACTCCTACAACTGTAGTCTGACCCACCCTCATGTCTTATTTGCCCAGCTGTACTTGCCTCTTAATTGATTTTCCTGCTTTCATTCTTTTTTTTTTTTTTTTGCAGTACACAGACCTCTCACTGGAGCAACAGGCTCCAGACGCGCAGGCTCAGTGGCCATGGCTCACGGGCCCAGCCGCTCCGCAGCATGTGGGATCTTCCCGGACTGGGGCACGAACCCGTGTCCCCTGCATCAGCAAGTGGACACTCAACCACTGCGCCACCAGGGAAGCCCCCTGCTTTCATTCTTAATCTATAGTCAATTCGCTTCACAGTAGCTTGAACAGTTTTTTAAAAGTTTAATCTAATCACATCATTACTTTGCTTATACTCCTCCAATGGCTTTCCATGCCAATTGGAAGAAAATCCAAACTTCTTACCTTATTTTCTAAAACCCTCTCTGATCTGGCTATAGCTGTCTTCTCTGGTCTCATCTCTGACCACTCTCATTTTTTTACACTGTTCTCCAGCCACTCTCATTTTCCTTCTGTCCCTCAGGCACTCCAAGATCCCCTCTGTCTCTTAGCCTCTGCACTTGCTGTTCCTACTGCCTGGCATTTTCTTTACTGTATATTTCACAGTTGGTACTTTTTTCAACATTCTAGTGTTAGATAAAAATGTCATATTTTCATACCAGGATTTTGGGGCCATCCTTGCTCAAATAGCTTCCTTCTACAGCCCCCAATTCATTCTCTAAGCCACCTCATCTTGGTTTATTTATTTTCTTCATAGCACTTATTTATCTTCTAGTTCTTATGTAAAAGCAGCTTATTTATTTATTTCTTACATGGTTATTGTCAGTCTTTCTCCATTAGAGTGTAGAGTGTTCCCGAAACTAGACTCTTGCTTGCCTTGTGAACTGCTGTACTATATACTCCATGCCCAGGACAGTACCTGGCGCTGAGTGGGTATTCAGTAAGGATGTAGTGAAAGAATGAATGCATCTGAAGTGGAGCACTACTGATGCATATGTCAAAATATTGGATCTTGATCTTACTTCAAAGATATTGACAAGAACCCACAATGTATTTCCAAATCCTTAGATTCTTTAAATGTGTAAAAATAAGGTATTACAATGGATTAAACCTGTGAAATCTCTTTATTAATGGCATTGATCTAGTCATTGACTTAGCTTTTGTATTAGCCAGCAGAAAGGTACTGATGTGAAAACACGTGTCCTTTGCCCTGGCAGCTGGCCTTTCACGAACTTGATTTTCCAAATGCCATTGATTTGCAGCATATAAAGTTAAATTGTGTCATGAATGAGCCACTTTCAGGTTTGCATATCCATAATGTACTGAGGAGATGCCATATACAATCAATGATTTTATTTAGGAATGAAAATGTATGTTTTCAAATGAGAAATATTCCCTTCATAGAAATATTAAAAATGTATCCTTTAAGATTTAGCTTAAGCATTACCTTCCCTGGCAAGCATTCCTTGATCTTTTAGGAAATGCCAGTCACATCTTCTTCTTGGGCACCTAGTGCCTGAATGCACTGACTGCATTGACATTTTAATTGCTGATTGACTTCTGCTTTTTCCCACCAAACCTTGAGGTCCTTCAAACAGATCCCACAACTTCTTTATCTTTCTTCTTGAATGCAGATCCTGATTTTGGCAGTCTTTAGTCAGTTTGTAAAAGTAAGCTCAAGCAAATGTTTATTGAATTGAATGAAATAAATACATATTAGATTGAATTACTACTTAATTGTTTATGTGAATGCCTAAGCTTACCTTCAGAATGTGAAACTTCGGAGGGTAGAAACAATGTATTGTATTTCTCTTATAATCCTCTTAGAGTATAGTACACTACTCTGCATATGGCAGCTCTCTCCTCCACTGGATTTGGGCTCCACACAGACTGACTACCACCACCAGGGTTAGGGGCATTTGTAGTCAACTTCCACATAGGGTTCTACATTAAATCACTATCTTGACTCCTGTCCTGATGAGCTGCCTGGATAATACTAACACTTCATGAACTTTTAAGAGGCGGCATAGTTTATAGTTCCATGACTTTGGGCATTTTACCATAATCTCATTTTTTTATCGGTAACTAACTCATGGAGTTGTTACGAGGATCACATAAATTAGAATACACAAAGTACATGAAAAGTTCTAAATGTCTGGCTCATATTAGATTATAAAGAACTGTTAGGTATTAATAATAATAATAAAAACAATAATGTTTTTATTGTTATTATTATTATTACTCTTTCCTGAGACCTACATCAGAGCTCAGTCTTGGAAGTCACATCTTCGCCTCCTATTTTCCACTTTGCTTAAGCCACCAGACCTGGGGCCTCAAAAGTCAGACTGAGCCAACAGATCCTAGGAGAACATTCAAACTGGGAAGAGTTTTCGTCAGTCTATGTCAGGATAATGGAGACATTTCTTTACTCCTCCCACTGATGGTTCTACATTCAATCCTGAGCAAGGAGTAAGTGGTACCTTTAAAAGTGAAACCTTTATGTGTCCTTTCCTCTATTTTGATTTTATGCATTAGATATACAAGTTGGTTTGGGAGCGGGCTAGCTATGAGTGAGAAGGTTAAAGTAGCACCTGGTCAACACACAAAAATACTCACTGAGGGAAATAAATTTTCTTTGTGTTGATGTTTTCCTTTACAGAAGGAAATCCAGTGTAATGAGCTGGCTCTTCAGGAATAAATCAGTAGAAGGAAGGTACAACTTATGAGAAAAGCTGGTAAGCAGATTCCTGAACCTGAGGCAAGAAATCTTCTTGACTACCTTGGGTGTAAGTCTCCAAAATATGTATGAGCTGAACTAACTGCTATGAAAACCCAGGAAGTCAGCTTTTATCACACAAGACTAGACTAGGAAAGGCAACGGGGATTTCAAAAACTCTGAACTGCTTAACAAAATCTAACCAGATCTTAGGGAGTACGAAATAAACTTTTTAGGGTACTCTTTCTTACATTCTAGTTAATAGTTTTATGATTATTCTAGTCCTTACTGAGGAAGTAGGAAGTACAACTGCCCCTTCTTTTTAATTTTATTGTTTTCTCAGAGAACTTCTGTACATAAGCATTTATAATCCATTGATTATCCAGTTCTTATTGGAGTGAATCAGTAGATTCAATGTATATGTCTCAATCATGGAAAATAGAATATATAATACTTTCCCTCAGGAAGATGATAAAAATTATGGTGTAAAGTCATAAAAAGCACAAAAGTGAACTTTAGCTTTTTTCTGAATCTTTCTGTTGAATCATATTTAATATTAATTTAAGCTCTGTATTCAATGGAAAAATGATCAGGTTTACATACTAAAATTATTACATTATAAACAGAGTGACAATGGCTTTACTTTGATGGAAATTTTCCAAATTTTACTGACCATGGTGTCAATTACAGTTGACTCCCACTTCTTCATGATGCCGTAGTTATTAATAATTATGGCTATTTATACATCTAGAAAGATACTCTTACATTTGGCTGATGGGCAGGTCAATCTCTGACTTGCAAATTAAGTTCTCCAAAGTGACAATGTTCTCAGAATTCCCACTGTGCTCACTACTCATTCCAGGCACCTGGTACATCTATTTTCTCTCCTCCTGAGAATGCTGTGCTCTTTTGTTGTTATTTTTAATCTTCCTATTCTAACTATTTTGATACCTCAGTCCTTTCCAGAGGTAAAATATCAATCAATCACAAATAAAGAATATATATGAAAAAAAGAATATATATGGACCAGATCATTATTATAGACATGAGAAGTAGGAGGTTATCATTAAAGGCAGTGTGCCTGGAATATTTGAAAGTACATGTTCCAGACTAAAATTATAGACTTTAGAAAATAATTTGGATCTTTCTTTGGAAATATCCTATAGTTAATAAATCCGAAAATGTCTAGAGTATTATCAGTTTTTCTTCCTATCATATTTAAGAATCTGTTAGAAAAGCATGTAGTCAGAATAAAATATTTGGCTAGAATTTCTAGCCAAAGAATTAAGGAAAGAAAAATAAAAAGGAAAGTGCATTGTTTTCTTATGGCTGTTTTAACAAAGTACCACAAATTTAGTAGCTGAAAACAACAATAATTTATTATCTTATAGCTCTGGAGGTCAGAAGCCCCAAATCAATCTCACTGGGCTAAAGTCAAGGTGTTGGCAGGCTAGTTCCTTCTGGAGGCCCTGAGGGGAGGTTCTGTTTCCTTATCTTTCTCAGCTTCTAGAGGCCTGCATTCCTTGCCTCATGATCCCCCTCCTCCTATCACTACAATCTTGTGCTTTCTTTGGTACATCTACTACTGTAATCCAATCTTCTGCTTTCTTAGGAGGATACTGGTTATTATTTGGGCCCACTGGGATAATTCAGGATAATCTCCCCATCTTAAGATCTTTCACAATCACATCTGCAAAGTCCGTCTTACAATGGAAGGTAACATATTAACACGTTCTGGGGATTTGGATGTTGACATCTTTGGGGGGCCATTATTCAGCCTACTATATAGAAAGGAACATGCACAATAATTACAGAGATGATATAATTGTTCACATAATTTATTAAGGCTAATAAGAGAGTTTAGCTAAGTGGCTAGATATAAGACCCATTTAAAAAATGCAGTTGCATTTTTATATATCAGGGTGAAAGAGAAAATGTAATGAAATGTAAAAGACAAAACTAGAAAAACTTTAAAAAAAATAGAAGTCTGACAATGCCAATCTTGGTAAGGATGTGGAGCGATGAGAACTCTCACACATTGTTAGTGGGAGTATAAAGTGGAACCACAAATTTGGAAGCAATTTAGTATTTTCTTGAAAGCTGAAGATGTACACAACTTATGAACCAGAAATTCTCCTCCTAGGTATGTGCCTCTGTGTCCTAAGGGGCATAAGCAAGAATGCTCATAGCAGAATTGTTAACTGATTATGAGAGCAAAAGGTAGAAACAGCCCAAATGTCCAATAAGAAGATAGTAATTAAATACAGTGTGATATTCTCCACCATGGAGTACTATTTAGTAGTAAGAATGAATGACACCTACATGGAAAAAATGGATGAATCATAGAAGCATATTTTTGAAAGAAAAAACATCACAAGAAGCAACATACAGAATGATATAATTTTAATAAAATTCCAAGAAATTAAAAATATGTATTGTTAAAAGTGCACATAGGTGTGATACAAATTTTTTAAAAAGCATTGAAGTGATAAACACAATATTAATAGTAGTGAATCAGTATGAGTAGGAACAGGCAACTGGGTTTGGGAAGAAGACAACAGACATTTTAAAGTTATGTTCTAGTTGGTGCAGAGTTTTTATTTTTTTCTATTAATATTCTTCAATATTTATATAGATGTTATTTACTTTTGCATGTATCAAATAGTTATAAATATTGTTTATATAATTTATATATAGTGTGTACACATATATACATAAACAAAAATGTGTATATATATATACACACACACATATATATATATATATACACACACATACAAGTTTAGTGGAAAAGAAAAGCAAGCAGTATAGCAGTGCCATTTTGCCATGCACATGTGCTGCAAGTGGTCAGGTCCTATCACTTAGCACAAAAGCAAAGGCATATTCAAGTTCTCTGGCCCGTGTGGGACACACATGGAAATAAATATCTACGGAATATCAAATTTAAAAATAAATAAATGTGTGCATTACCTGGAGACAATATACGGGGTGCTGTCTCTAGTTTAATCCACTGATTAGCAAATGAATTTTTAAGGCAGTTATGCTCAGAATATCTGATTTTTAATTCCTGAATTTGTGTTTTGTTTCGTTTTTCTTTCTGGGGAATAGAACTGCCATTTTTTCTTTCTATATTTCAGGGGAATAATTTGATGGCAAGAGTTCCTGTGGCTCTATAAAACCAAAATAATTCCTGCCCTTCAATAAGTCCAGAGTTGACTTTGAAACAAGCGTTTTCCTTTTGACTTTGAAACAAGCCTTTTCCTTTTATAGAGCAGGGCATTGCTGGCCCCCCCTAGTGGCTGGGAGGTACCAATGGCACTGCTGAGATTAATCCTTAATTACACCCTAATACAATTAACCCCCTAAATGCTATCAGCTTGGAGGAGCACTTTTAGACACAATATCTCAGCTTGATTTTTGACATTCTTTCTCAGATTGATTCTTTTATTTTCCTTCTAGCTCAATACATGGTTGTCTTTCCTTTAGCATGGGTTCACTTGGTCCGTTCTTTTTTTTTTTAGCACTTTTATTAGAGTATAATTGCTTTACAATGTTGTGTTAGTTTCTTCTGTATAACGAAGTGAATCAGCTATACATATACATATATCCCCATATCTCCTCCCTCTTGCGTCTCCCTCCTACCCTCCCTACCCCACCCCTCTAGGTGGTCACAAAGCACTGAGCTGATCTCCCTGTGCTATGAGGCTGCTTCCCACTAGCTATCTATTTTACATTTGGTAGTGTATGTATGTCCATGCCACTCTCTCACTTCGTCCCAGCTTACCCTTCCCCCTCCCCTTGTCCTCAAGTCCATTCTCTATGTCTGTGTCTTTATTCCTGTCCTGCCCCCAGGTTCTTCAGAACCATCTTTTTTTTTTTTTTTAGATTCCATGTATATGTGTTAGCATACAGTATTTGTTTTTCTCTTTCTGACTTCACTCTGTATGACAGACTCTAGGTCCATCCATCTCACTACAAATAACCAAATTTCATTTCTTTTTATGGCTGAGTAAAATTCCATTGTATATATGTGCCACATCTTCTTTATCCATTTATCGGTCGATGGACACTTAGGTTGCTGCCATGTCCTGGCTATTGTAAATAGAGCTGCAATGAACATTGTGGTACATGACTCTTTTTGAATTATGGTTTTCTCAGGGTATATGCCCAGTAGTGGGATTGCTGGGTCATATGGTAATTCTATTTGTAGTTTTTTAAGGAACCTCCATACTGTTCTCCATAGTGGCTATATCAATTTACATTCCCACCAGCAGTGCAAGAGGGTTGCCTTTTCTCCACACCCTCTCCAGCATTTATTGTTTGTAGACTTTTTGATGATGGCCATTCTGACTGGTGTGAGGTGATACCTCATTGTAGTTTTGATTTGCATTTCTCTAATGATTAGTGATATTGAGCATCCTTTCATATGTTTGTTGGAAATCTGTATATCTTCTTTCTCAGATTGATTCTCTTATTTTCCTTCTGGCTCAATGCACAGTTGTCTTTCCTTTAGCATAGGTTCACTTGGTCCATTCTTTACTGGAGCTCTCTGACAGGAGAGGGGCTACACTGGATATATTCAGGGAAAATATGACATCATGTTAGTTATATCATATTATTAATTAGTCAGTGACTAATTAATTATTATTAATTAGTCAATGACATGTTTCCTGAAATTTAAAGTTTATACTTTTACATGTAAGGCTTTTTCTTTTTGCGGTATATGGGCCTCTCACTGTTGTGGCCTCTCCCATTGTGGAGCACAGGCTCCGGATGCGCAGGCCCAGCGGCCATGGCTCATGGACCCAGCCACTCCGTGGCATGTGGGATCCTCCAGGACCGGGGCACGAACCCGTGTCCCCTGCATCGGCAGGCGGACTCTCAACCACTGTGCCACCAGGGGAACCCAAGGCTTTTTTATTTACATAACGTCAACATTTATCTAAGCATGTGGGAGAGAGTTTTGGGTGGCAGAAGGCTTATCTCAACACACTGTGTAGGCTGGAGTTTATTCTGCTTATATCTTACATATATGCATATAGTCCTGTGAGATTGATATCAGTTGTATTTTTACTCCAGGTAAGTAAAATAAGTCTCAGAGAAGTGAATGATTTGGCTGAGACCAACCAGTTAATAAGTTGCAGATTTAGAATTAGAATCCAGCTCTTTTGACAATCCAGTGCTTTTGTTACTAGCACAGGTAGTCTGTGACGTAAGACCAGTCCTAGAGCTGGTGATGACTCCCTGGGCATAGCAGGCAGTTGCTGTGGGGAGGAACTAGGACATACAGCTCTCCTTTAATGACTAATTGGATCTTTCTACAGTGTTTAATTTCTTGAGCCAATAAGATACATTTCACAATTCACTGGAAACTCATTTGAGTGGGGAACTTGTGGGACCTGTTTTCTTCCATTTCTAGCCAGGCTTGCTGCTGCTCTGTCAGACCAAGACAGCCCTTCTCTTTCTTCTTTGGTCACAATATGTGAAGCCTTTCTGACCATAGAGTAGAGATCCTGGACTTTTTTTTTTTTTTTTTTTTGGCTGCGTTGGGTCTTCGTTGCTGCTCTAGTTTGGACGAGCTGGGGCTACTACTCACTGCGGTGCACGGGCTCCTCATTGAGGTGGCTTCTCTTGTTGGAGAGCATGAGCTCTAAGCACACGGGCTTCAGTTGTTGTGGCTCGTGGGCTCCAGAGCACAGGCTCGGTAGCTGTGGCTCATGGGCCCAGTTGCTCTGCGGCATTTGGGATCTTTCCTGACCAGGGCTCGAACCCATGTCCCCTGCATTGGCAGGCAGATTCTTAACGACTGCGCCACCAGGGAAGCCCTGCTTTTGTTATTTTAGAAGGTTACAGTGTGATTGAAGGCTTGTTAAAATAGAACTTTAAATTTATTTCTACCTTAGAGTAGATATAGAAGTAAGTATATTCTGGGAAGAAAATCTAATGAGAAAAATAGCAGCATCTTCTAAGATTCTTGTTCACCATATGAGGGCTTTTCCACCCATTCATTCTTACCAATATGCCTCACTCACTCTGCTTTCCCTAATCAGCTTTGCTGCACACATGCCTCTGTCTGGCATCTAGAAGGGAGCTTTAAATTCTTGTATGTAGTCATACTTCAGGGGAAAAAAAGGTTTTTTTTATCTGGGCTAAACTACAAGCTTATTTCCCTTGGCTTATCTTATTAATATGTGATGGCATTTACCTTCAAAGTGACTTTGCACCGTTCCCCTGGAGTGTTTGCAAAAAGGAGGCTTTCTAATGCAAATCTGACTGTATTAAAAGTTTTTAAAAATTTGGCCCAAATGACACTGGCTTCATAGTCAGATATTAGCTATCAAGGCGTTCATTCATTTTTTCATTCATTGATTTGTTTTTTAATTAAGTGTATGCAAATAATTGATTAAACAGATATTTTCTGAACACCCTGTGGTGGTTATTAGCACTGGTCTAAGAGCTTATAGTTCAGTAGGGAAGGTGAGATATTGTAAAAACATCACAAAACTTTGAAAGATTGTGCTGTTGATAGAAATGTATTTAAAGAAGGAGGGAGGAGAGTACCCACCAGCCAGGCTCTGGGGGATGCCACGCGCTGCTCCTTAAACACATCAAAGTCACAGGCTTCCTGTTACACCTAAGTATAAAAGTCCCTTTTCCAGATTTGTCTTGTGTTCTGCGGGAAAGGAGGTGCCTCATGCACTTGGGTAGAGGAGATGAACTATGGTGAACGGTCAGTAGCAGAAGGAAAGAGGAGTCTGTCATTCCTTAATGAGCTTTGGACTATTTGAAAAAAAATTACCATAGAAATTCCAAATTTGAGATATAGCATTTGAAATGTTGTACTGGTCACAACTGTTGTCTAGTAAAACGTTAAGGATCTTTTAAAGGGTTATTGGATTTGTACAGGAGAAAAAAATATTCAGGATCTATGAAGGGATTTCAGTGTTTGCCCAGGGGAGTAAAACATTAAGATTCTCTTTGTCAGTTGAGATGCTCACTTTTAGAGTATGGGGCATGAAGTTCCATTAGTGTTAGAGGGACCAATTGTGGCCCAGCAACCACGATGCCCAGAGAGGAATCAAGAGTCGGTCAATGAAACTGGTGAGGATGAAATGCTCTGGGAGGACTGAGGAGACAGCAGAGAAGGCATATGCAGGAGCTGTTGATTAATTGTCCTGGCAGAATGAGTAAACTGTGAAAAAGTGAAGATGAGGGAGACGTTTCTCTAAAAGGAAATAATTTGTATACTGAAAAATGTTTATTGAGCCATTATTGTGAGAAAAAAATGTGTTATTATGGAGAGGATATAAGGGAGCATAAACTTATAATTTAATAAGATGTAAATCCTATACACGAAAATGAGAGAGAATAATTAAACATCATTTTAAGTGATACAGAGAGAAGGTCTAAAAAGTGTTCAGAAGGGGATTTCCGTATAAGGTTGTATAACGTTGTCAATTTAAAGACCTAAATATTCAAACTGCCATCATCCACTTCTTCCTAACAATGCTTTTAAAGGTGATTATTTTTCTTGCAAAGGAAATTTGGTCATACACATTCTTAATTATTTTTTTGGCTTAGTCATTTTTACTTTATGACATTAAGAGTCCTGAAAATGAGAGTAAATTTAATAATTTAGTTTAACTTGGGAATCTGGTAAGTATACCATGTTATCTAGAGTCACATTCTTAAAGTTGATCGTCAGATGTAGTTAATGAGATTCCTTGATTCCTCTTGTCTTCTTCACCTGCAGCTTATAAATCTCGTAGTCTTTACTTCTCAGAGGATCCTGTACTATTCCACTTCACTTCATTTGAACCTTTTAGCCCAAGCTACCATCATGTCTCCCCTGGACTATCATAATAGCTTCCTACTGATATCTTTCATTCTAATCTTGAGCCCTACAATCCAGCCTCCCATTCGAGCCAGTGACCCTTCTGAAAGGGACATTAGATAGTGTCACTCCTCATCTAAAACTACTCAGTGGCCTCTCAGACTTACCAATGCCCACAGAGCTCTCTGACCTCATCACCTACCACTCTCCCTTTTGCTCCCCACACTCCAGCTACATTAGTATCCATCTACCTTTCTTGAATTTCAGACACACTGCCTCTTAGAGCATTTGCATATCAGTTCCCTCTGCTCAGAATGCATATCTCCCAATTTCAGTGTCTGGTGACCTTCATTCAGATTTCAGCTTCTACATCATCTCCTCACAGTGGATTTCCCTAACCTGACCATTTTCTATTACAGTACGTTTTAAATTTTGTTATCTCTATCTGAAATTATCTCATTCGTTTGTTTACTTTATTAGCTCTGTCTCCAATTACAATATCGGAGTTCTTTCTCCTTCTTCATGGTTTTATCTCTAGAACTTAGAACAATACTTCTATCATGGTGAACCCCATAGATATTTATCAGATGAATGTTGACTTACAGTTGAGGTGTTTTCTTCCTACTCATCTTCTACACTCGGAGGAGTAATTTACAGTTGTGGCTTGATTTCCAAAGGCTGATAAGGAGAATTAGTTGCACCAGCATTATAGTTTAAAACACTCTTAAGCTTACCATGGAGTAAAGCCTGTTTTACAGCCTTGTGGGAATCTGAACTTATGACTCTGAAACTTAATGTCCGTAAGATGAAACTCATCAATTGATGGTAAATTTAAAATAGCCTTCCAAAGAAATAAGAAAGCAGGAAATGCAAGAGGCAGTTGCTAATAATTTGTAAATGTTTTTAATACGATATGAAAGTCTTAAATTATGAAAATGAAATAGTAAACATTTATCCTTTTAGAGTCTTCTATATTATACAGGATATGCAGTATATATGAACTTAATATTATCTGTTTTTTTCTAAAGTAATATTATTAGACTTGATGTGAAAGCAACTGTGAACTGAAAGTGCACCATGAGCAAAATTTTGCTTATTCTGACAGCAATTTTGAATTTTATTTACATCTATAATGAAATACATTTTATTTAAATCTATAATGATTGCTTGTTTGATCACTTCCATTTCTGCTAGGCACTCTGAGTGTCTGTTAAAGCCCTGCTGAATATTGTGGTTTTCGTCATGAGCTTCTTTGGGCAAGTGGTAGAAACTTAGATCAACTCCACTGAAAAGGAAATTTATTAGTCACAAAACCAGAAATTCCAGGAGGGTTCCATGAATATTTCTTTCTCTTCATTCACCTCTTAGTAATACTTGTCTCTGCTTTCCTTTAATCTCAGCATCATTATCATCTACCTACTGATGATGAGCTCCTTCTAGTAAGTTAATAAAGGCTGGAGAAGCCCAGGGTGATATTCTCCTAGTGTCAGACTCTAAAGGAAAGAAAAAGGTCTAGCTTATTCCCATAACTCATTCAGTTGACTGACATTCCTTTAACTAATGTTGATTGAGCATCCTTTCTGTCAGGCTAATCTCAAAAATTCTTGATTCTTACAGCCCTTGTTTATACCATGGGCCTCTTCCTGGCCAGAGGAATAGGGTATGTTGATTGGCAGTACTATGCCAAATGCCTCTACCTTGACTGAGGAAGTAGAGGGTATCATTATTTATATGGCTCCTGAAAAAAAGAGGGCATGTTGTTCCCAGTTATAGAAAGATAGGAAATGTGCTGGGCAGGCACAAACGCATAGCTACAATATTTCACTCAAACAACGAGGATACTACATAATTAATGAGCTGGGCATAAGATTCAAGTTAAGTTGACAAAACAGTAAAAGACAAGAACCATTTTTTCCATTTCTTTATTTTTAAAAATTCTACTTTGGAAACAAATCTTAACTTGATCAAAGTTGCTTTTACACACTTGTTCTCATTTCTAGCAGGGCTCCTTATGCACTTCCCAGTGCTGTTTAATTGAGATGTGGCTAAAGCTTTGAGAGACTGTTTGAACTTCACAGTATATAATTTTTTGGATAATTAAAAGAAGGAAATCCCCAAGTGAAAGTTCATAATTTCCATCTTGTGCCCTACAAAAGAGAAGCTTCATTTTGTCCATCTTAATGCTTATATAATTCTAAATTGAGATGAATACTCCTGTTTCCAACACTTCCTCAAACGAATTTCTCTTCTAAACATTCATGACCCTAATACAGAGTTTTATATATTAATGGATCAGTTCTTCCTTATTTCTAAATTAATTATGGTCTTCTCTTGATTACCTAATCAGTTTAGATTCTGTCTGGAAAGCAAATTTCTTCTTTCTTTCTTGTTTTCTACAGCAAATGTATACTGACTACCAGCTATAAAGCAAGCATTTGGCTAAATTAAAGGAATGCAAGTTCTTTTCAGTAAGGCACTTGGTTGCTTATTACTAACTAGACTTCCTCCTCGCCCCAGCCCCTCCCCGCTCTCCACCTCCACTGGATTTCTCTATATGAGAAGACTATGTGGCACAAATTTCAAACTCATTTGGGATTTGCTAATACCCAGTGATTCACGTCACTGAATTTATTATTATATTTTAAAATTTCTACCACATTTACTTGAACAGATCTACTCTTTAGGAAAGCATCCTGGATAGTTTTTAATCACCTTGTGATTTTACCACTTCATACTTTTCTGAGTGTTTTGTGATTTCATCTTATATTCATTTCTCTGACATCTGCTTGCCACTACTATC
This sequence comes from Lipotes vexillifer, assembly GCF_000442215.2. Taxonomy (NCBI): domain Eukaryota; kingdom Metazoa; phylum Chordata; class Mammalia; order Artiodactyla; family Lipotidae; genus Lipotes; species Lipotes vexillifer. Next base: position 2,344,677 of record NW_006774995.1, read on the forward strand.
CATGTTGATAATGTATGAGCTTTGAACATTTCTTAATGAATATCTATGTGGTTTTTGTTGGCCCTTCAGAAGAGATCAACTGGCCATTCTTGTAGGCCAATAATTATTTTTTGTCCTTCTTGAAGTTGTTCAAAGGGGTAACCTTGGTGACTCCAAAGTGGTGTATATACTTGGGAATTTTAACTGTGAAAAAATCAACAATATTGTGAAGGTGAATGCAATTTTCGTTTACTTACCTAAGAAATTACTTTGTTTGTATCATTTTTCCCTAGTTCCCCCTTTGGCCACTGAGGAAAATTAGTTTCTTTATATTTTAGTGGCATCCTCATCTCTTTATCTTTCTAAGAATGGCTATTTTCTTCTATGAAACTTTGAATAAGAGAATAATATTTCTCATAAGCAAGATTCTTCACTTCAAAGTTGGATAGTCATTTAATTCTTTTAATCTTGTCTTCACAAATACTAACTAATATGTGAGAATTTCCCTAATTCATTTAATAAATGAAGAATAAATAGCAGAGGCAGATATTTCAGAACCCCATTACATGATGACCAGTTGTTCTGACCAGTAAAATGGATCACAGCATGTTCAAAACAGGCTTATGTTTTCCTGCTGCTCGTCATTATGAAACCTGACAGCAGCAAAACTCAGGGCTCATTTTTACTCTACTGAAGATTGTTTTCACCGGATGAATACAGAACCACCCACCACCATTGATTTTGGATATTACAATATAAAATGGTACATGTATTGAAAGAGAAACAATGACCTCTCTTCCTGTCTTGGCTTTATATGGAGCGAGTTACTTTCTTTAATTACTTCCAACACTTATTGTCAATATGAGGAGTTTTGGTGCCAGTTTTAAGTCATGCAACACTGGACAACCCACTTAACCTCTATGACTCCATAGTGGAGCCAGACTGAAGAATATCTAAGGTTGACTGCTGCTAAAATGTCTATGAATTAATAATACTTAGGCGATATAAAACATATTATCTCATGCTGCTATTAACTCATTTATTCTTTTGTAATTATCTTTATCACCGTATCTTACTAGTACATTTCTAGAAGGCCTATACTATTTCTCTACTCTTTTATATTCTTCCACCCAGAGATTTGCACAGAGGACTCAGTAAATATTTTGAATGAAGACGATGGTGATTTGTTGGAATAATATTGATGATGCATTAGGTTTACTGACTCATTCCCACTTGTGAAGACTTAGGTATGGGAGAAGATAATCGTGAGATTGTTCATTGTTCTTAACTGTCTTCCTTTATGTAGCAGATGCTTTTTTTTTTTTTGCAGTACATGGGCCTCTCACTGTTGTGGCCTCCTCCATTGCGGAGCACAGGCTCCGGACGCACAGGCCCAGCGGCCACGGCTCACGGGCCCAGCCGCTCCCCGGCATGTGGGATCCCCCCGGACCGGGGCACGAACCCGCGTCCCCCGCATCGGCAGGCGGACTCCCAATCACTGCGCCACCAGGGAAGCCCGCAGATGCTTTTTGTTCACTCCTTCTCACAGCCCGAAACTCTACCCACTAAAGGCTGAGCATTGTTAACACCTGAGACTATATCCTGGGGCTTTTTTTCTGGTTGTAAGAGCACACTCTGCCTCCAAGGAGAGAACATGGTTCCAGAAGCCGTCTTCAACCAATGACAGAAATGGTGGAACATACCCACATCATAAGATTTTATTCTGCTAGAGGACAGTGTCTACTCAAATTTCTAATACGCTGCCTACCTTCACTGTCATTTTGTTGGCATGCCACCGTATTCCAGAGTGTTTGATTTAACTCTCATTGGCTTTTAAGCAGAAGGTACGTAGGGAATGATTTTGGTCCAATAGTTTATTCATTCTTGCTTTAGTGAATATTAGCATAAGTAGATTTTTTTGCCTGCATTTCCTCAGCTAGAATCATTAAAGCAAACGTGGGGCTTCGATAGTGAGATGGGACAAAGAAAGGAAAGAAAGGAAAGAAAATAGCAATTTGAAAACCAAGAATGCTTCAGGGAAAAAGCAAGCTGTTTGGGGGCTTGAAATAAGGATCTTTGGGCAGTTTCTGTGTAGCATCATGGCCATTGGGAACCAGGCAGGGATAAGAAATAAATGCTAAGATGAAGTACATATTAGATTCTCAATAAGTGAAGTAATGAGTGAGTATATAAAGTGTAAATGAAGTTGAAAGTACCAGAAGTAAGTGTGTTTGTTTGTTTTGAGAAAAGACATGGATTTTTTGAGAAAATATTGTGTTAATTTTATAAAAAGGGGAGTTTCCTTATTTTGGGCAATTGTTGGCCTAAAACTGAAATTGATGTATTAATGGAAGGTCAAATTGAGTTGTATATGCTTGCTACTTTCCTTTAGTAGCCACAGAAGTTTAATAATTTGGAACAGGAAAATAAACAAGGTCAATATTGCTTTTTTCAATGCAGTTTATATAGAAGCTCCTTCACACTTACTTTTTCCTAATGGTAGTTATTTGCCCCATTTTTACGTAATTAATTCATGATGTATGATTTTATTTGAATTTAACATGCTAGCAAGAAAAAGAATCTATTTCATGCTATTCGTCTTGATTTGTAAATACATGGTTATGTTAAATAAACATGCATTCAGATGCTTCTTGAAATATTTTATATGTAAACTGCCAGATTATAAATAAATGCATAATTTTCTGTGCCACACCTAAACACACATTATGGTTTCCTGAAAAGAAGTTTGAAGGTCAGATTTGAAGTGCTATCTCCTGGTTATATGCGGGTATTTATACTTAGCTAACATGCTGATGTGTTCTGTTCACAAGACATCTATTTACACCATCTCTTAGGTTCTCTCAGATGATGAAATGCATGAGCAACTACCATTAAAAATGCAATTAGAAGACAGATGCTATCATAAAGGGCTAATAACCAAATTGAATGTAATCTTGTTATTACAGGATGTATGCATTTAAATACTGACTTATATTACATCGGGTTCACTGTTTATTAGGAGTTGAAAACTCCAGACAAAACACATTTCGTCTTAATATTGTAAATGCTGATTAATCCATAGAGACAATGGGGAAGATAAAACACTTCAGAGTGCAAATAATGGAAATATAAAGGAAGGCTGCTAATGTCGGCATATGAGCTGCTTATGTGAATTAGATAAATCTGTGAATCAAATGACCTGAGACAAATAGGAACATGGAATAAAAAGAATTATGAACTAAGTGTTCATTGGTAACATTTGTCATATTGTTTCTATTTGTGACCAGTATAGTGGCAACTGATTAAAAGCTGCCACTTTCCGTAGATAAATTCACCAAAGCAATAATCTTAACAGTATTTATGAACAGCCATCTTACCCTAATGGCTACAATAATCAATTAAACAATTTGTTTGATGTACTACAAGTTCCTTCAAAGTCTGATTTCATTATTTATATGAATTATTTTTTAAAGATGTCTATGAACCCTTCCATTAGGCATTTATCAGAGGGAATGAACTCTGTTGACATAAAAAGCACTCAGGAAGCCTGAGTGGTGTCTTCTGTAGTCTAAGATTACCCTGATGCAAGTTAAGACTCAGATTTATTCCTTATGGGGAGAACTACCGCTACCCAGAAGTATTCATACTGGGTCTTGTTCTCATTTTTCTCAGAATGAACTCATGGGATATTAACACCTGCATCAAGTGAATATTGCCTTCTCCATGCCTCTTGGTCTTAAGGTATTGAACATGGAACACTAACTCCTTCCTTTTCATAACCCTAATGGGTAGCCTCTCCATGGCACGTGATTTTCCCTGGTCCCTGTCTGTACTCATCCTGGCTCAGTTTCTGTGATCTTTCTTCATCTCTTACAGGGCTTCCTGGTCTCTTTATTCATCTAACAAAAAATTAAAGAGTGGCTACTACATGTAAGGCACTGTTCTAGATTCCATGAAAACAGTAATAAAAAACCAAAATCCCTGCTCATGGAGTTTACACTGTAGTGGAGGAGGGCAGATATTAGACAAGTAAATGTATTATATACCGGGTATTGATAACTGCATGGCAAAAAATGAAGGAGATTAAAGACAAGCTTACATAGAGTAATTAGGGAAGTCCTCTTTGATAGGGCTGCATTTGAACACAGCCTGAAAAAGGTGAGAATGCCATGCATTTCAAAATCTGTGGGAAGAAGTTTACAGGTAAAACAACAATAAGAGACAAGGTCTTGAAGTAGAAGTATGGTTGGAGAGTTCAAGGAACCTAGAGTAGTTGAGTGAGGAGAATAGTAAATGACGACAAAGAGAAAGTAGGGGCAGTTTAGGTACACATCATATAGTCTCTAGTGGTTCAATGAGTTCTGAATGAGATGCGAAGTTATAGAAGGTTTTTGAGCAAAACCCCAGAAGCCCCTTTGTGTTCCCTTGTAGTCAATGCTCCAGGAGTAGCCTCTTCTAACTTTTAACACCATAGATTACTTTGACTTGAACTTTATATAAATGGAATTGTGTGGTATGCTCCCTTGATTTTCTAACTTATTTTATTCAAGTTATATTTGATAGATTTATCCATATTGTTAGATATAATTGTAATTTAATCATCCTCATTGTTGTACTGACTTTGTACAAATATGACACAATTTATTTATGCATGTTACTAGTAATTGACATTTAAATTGGTTTGGCTGTCATGGACAGTGTTGCTTTGAACTTTTCTTTTTTTTTTACATTTCTTTGAAGAACACATGAATACGTTTTGTTTGGTCATCTACAAAGAGGTGGAATTGCTGGGTCAGAGGTTATGTATATATTCAACTTTAATAAATACTACCAAAATATTTTCCAAGACAGTTGTAACAATGTATACTTCTATCAACAGTGTTTGAGAGTTCTAGCTGTCCTGATAGTCATGCCTTTATGTAATCTACAACCCTCGCTTGTGTGTATGCTGGACCCAGTGACTTGCTTTTAATCTATAGAACATGGCAACAGTGACAGAATGTTACATCTGAGATTAGGTTGTAAAAACTGTGACTTTGAATGTTTTGCTGGCACCCCTGCCACCTTGATTGCTTCCTCCAATGAAGTAGAGTTTTTTTGATGAACAGTGATTATTAATTTTAATACAGTCAATTTAATCAAAATTTTAGCCTTTGTAATTAATGCTTTTTCGTCCTGTTTAAGAAATTTCTGCCTACCTCACTGTTATGAAGATATTGGTCTATGTTTCCTTGTAAAATTTTGTTTTATCGTGAACATTTAGGTCTATAATCCATCTGATATTGATTTTGTTTATGGTGTGAGCTAGGTATCAAGATTTATTCTTTTCCCATAAGGATATCTAATTGATCCAGGAACATTTATTGAAAAGATCATTCTTTCTGCATTGCACTTTCTGCATTGTTACATTTGTCGTCAAGCAGGTGACCATATATGTTGAATTCTTCTGTGTTAACTTGGTTAAGGTGAGAAGCGCTTTCCTCAGAATCTCCTTCTTTGAATGGTTTCCATTAGAGTTGGTTAATAGAGGAACTCGCACAAGATTTGGAAGGAAATAATGAGGATGTTACCATTGTTCTTAGGAAGTCTTCTTAGATATGGCCATGGAAAGACACATGGTGCTGGTGGATTCTAGCTTTCCTCTTTCTTCCTACGTCCATGTCTAGCTTCTCTTGCTGACTGCTACCCTTGCTGGCCAATAGCAGCCCTAGGCCACCACCAGGTGCTTGGCAGTACACCCACAGGAGTGGCAAGATATGGAGGCAACAGTGTGCTGTAGACCTTCCACCATTTTCTTCTTCAGGTCTGCAGCTGGACATCTGGGGGTTTTGCTTAGGTGTTCAGGTATCTCTGCAAACTGTGGCTTTTCCACTTATGCCAATGCATCAAGAAGACTGGTTAGTGACTTCTTCCCTGATTATCCAACTCTCCTTGGGAACAGAAGGCATAGGGTGTTAGATGCAAGTAATGTGAGAGATCCTGTCCTGAGTGCAAGCTGATACAATATGTATATATGGCACTGGTTGTGGGAATCTCCTGTCTGTACTATTGGTAGTTTTCTGTTCTTACATTAATAAAATGGTCTTAATTATTATAGTTTTATAGTAAGCCCTGACATCTGGCAATACAAGTCTCCAACTTTGTTCTTCAAGATTACCTTGGGTATTCTTGGCCCTTCTTATTTTTATATAAATTTCACAATCAGCTTGTCAGTTTACACACACATACACATACACACACAAACTGCTGGGATTTTTTATTGAGATTCCACTAAATCTTTAGATCAATTGGGAGAGAATTGGCATTTTCAAATAATGTATTTTCTGACACATGTATAAGTTAGGAAGAAATAGAATCAATCTTCCACAAACTCTTCTAGAGAATAGAAAAAAGGAACACTTCCCAAATTGTTTTGTGAGACCAGTATAACATTGATATCAAAATGAACTAAAAGTTGGAGATTCTAATATTGGACAGAAATATCCACCAATATGCTGTTTGGGTGCAGGCATCCTTCTAGCTCTCTGACAGCAAAACTAAGGCTCGCTCCTTTGTTCCAATAAGGAGTTGACATTTGGCTTAGAAGTGGAAAGTCCTGAAAATGATCCAGTTTGTTATAATTCCTCAGAATCACAAATTTATCTACATCTCTCTGAGCAAGGTCTAGGCATTGCCATTTCCCCTGAGATAAATCTTTTAACAGAAAAGTGGACAGCACAGATTCCAGAGCCATAACTTCTAGATCTGTAAGAGATGACCAGACCATAGTTAGGCTATTCTTTTGGAAAAGGGAAGAGTTTGAAGAAGATGAAGCCAAAATTTCCACCTTAACCATAAGAATTCACTGATGCTAAATCAGGATCCCATCAGGATCTCTTAAGACCTGCCCCAAGGATTCTGAGCCAGAATCTTCCATCTTGTGCTCCATGAACAATTGCAGACTCTCTTAGGTAGAGAGTTAACTCTTTAGTTTTCTTTTGTACCAGAAGGATAAGACACAAATATTATTCTTCATCTCCTGGGATGTTTTAAATATTAAGCCCTCTGACCCTTTAAAGAAAGGAGAACTGGTTATTTAATTGTTAATGATTCGGGCTCGGGGCTTAATATGCTATTAAAGAATAATGTGAAAAAAAACACAAAGAGATTTTGAGAAGAGAGGGAGGGCCTCCCTTTGAGGAACACTGGAAAAAGTTGTAGAGGGAAGGATTAACCTAAGATTAAGAGGAGGTGAGAAAAGAGGGAGAAAGTGAGAGAGTCATCAGAGGGGTGCCAAAGAATCAACAGGCTGACCCTGGAGAAGTTTTCCAGAAAGAGGGAGGACCCATGTGAGTGCCCTGGCAATGATTCTTTGGATGCTTAGAAAGCTGTACCAAGTAGCCTGTCATATTGCTTGGGCCTTCTGTTCTGTCCTTGTCAGGTAATTTTAGCAGATCCCTTTTGCTCTGCACTCATTGTTTATCATCCTCTCCCCATCTCACCTGCACAGAACTTTGTAAACTGCAAAGAAGTGGACAGTCTGTTTGTTTCCTAACTGGGTTGTTATGGGGGAGCATTCTTGGATTTGTTTTTGGGGGGTAATGAAATGCACAAATTGGATACCCTCTGACCTTGGAAAGTAGTTGGTGACAGCCCTATTATTCTGCTATTTCTTATCCATCTATTAAGTAATTTTAGCCACTACATTAGTAATGACCCTTTCCATTGGAGAATTCCTTTTCATTCCTGAGGATTCAACTCAGTTGTAATCTCTTCTGAGAAGCCTTCCTGAGAGCTCTCAGGCAGCATCCTTAACTTCACCCTTGGTGTTCCAACAGTCCTTTTCATTTGCCTCCATTACAGACTTTGTCATATTATTTTGTAATTATCTGTAAATATTTATTTGGCTCTCTATACCATCTGTGAAGACATCATCTTATTCATATTTTATATCCCCACAATTGGTGCCTGATGTATAATAGGATCTTAAAAGCTATTGTGGAATGAATCTATCCATGAGGAACAGGACTGACTACATCATTTGTGAATTCCAGTGCAAAATGAAGACATGGGACTCCTTGTTCAATAATTATTAAGAATTTCAAGACAGTAAAAGTAGAGAATTAAACTGGGTGTGAGGTCGTCCTGAGTTCAGGGCCCTGTGCCACTTCTTAGGTTGTGTACCCATGAAGCTAGCCCTGATGGAGGTCAGTCTTGTATTCAGTGACCTGTAATCTGATATAAATTCTACCATATTTTATTGGCCTAGCTGTAGAAATGATAGTACTCAATGGTGTTTTAGTTTGAAATTTTAGCCTTTACAGTGGAATATCATGAAGAATGGCTCTGTGAAATTCGTTTTGTGTGTATGTGTATATGTGTGTGCGTATGAATGCACTCACATAAATGTTGACTATCACATAAATGTTGACTATGTCTTGAATGCCAATATAAATGTTCCAGTTATTGCACCAGTGTTGTTGATTATAATATTCTATTTCCTCTTAATTATGATTATTGAGAAAATTTTCCTTTTAGTATTAGAATAAAGGATGGTTGTATTGTCTTCTGAGTTATAGAAAGTACCGGTGAGACTTTGTATTTATTCATTCCTTCATTCAACAACTATTTATTGAACATATGCTATCTACCAGATAGTTGGCCCAATGTTAGAGATACAGTTATAAACAAGACACTAACCATCCTTGAGCAAGAATTGTGTCCAATGGGAAAGATAGACCTTAATGGAAAACTATTTAGTAAATTACAGTGCTACAAAAACAGTGATATGATTGCTCATATCTTGTATGAGCAAGAGGTACTAACCATGTCTGAGGAATAAGGAAGACTTAAAAGGCAATACCTTTAAGCCAGGTCCTGGGTTGAATAATAGATAGTGTTAGTAGATCAGAGAGGGAGAAGAGCACAGAAGTGGATAGAAGAAGCATAGAGCATGAAGGAATCAGTAAAATAAAAGTTGAAGGCAGAAAGGCCTGAGGTTTACATTAAAGGAAGTAGGAAGCAGAAACAAAATGGGAATGAGAATCCCTGAGAAGAAAATAAGAGGTGAATTGGGGAAGTAATAAAGTGAAGTAAGATGCTGGAGATAAGGTAGAATGTGGAGAAGCTGAGTAGAGAGGGACATTGAAATCACCTGTGAGAGACCACAGGCGCAGAGGTTAGTGTTCCTGGCTATCAAAATCTCCCAGGGGCAAATTGGAGATGTGGGAGAAGAAAAAAACAAAGTTTGAAATAAGTGTTGGTGGTTACCATGAGTGTATTAGTTTCCTGTGGCTGCTGTAACAAATTATCACAAACTGAAAGGTTTAAAAACAAAATAAGTATATTATATTACAGTTCTGGAGGTCAAAAATCTGAAATGGATCTCACAGGCTAAAGTCAATGTGTTGGCAAGGCTGGTTCCTTCTGGAGGCTCTAGGGGAGAATCTGTTGCTTTCCCTTTTCCAGCTACTAGAGGCTACCTAAATGCCTGGGCTCATGGCTCCAAGCCAGAAATTGCATGGCTCTGACCTCTGCTTCTGTCGTCACATTCTTTCTCTGGTTCTCCTTCCTCCCTCTTTCACTTACAAGGACCCATCTGTGATTACATTAGGCCCACTTGGGTAGTTCGGGATAATCTCCTCATCTATGGATGCTTAACTTAATCACATCTTCAATGTCCCTTTTGTCACGAAGGGTGACATATTCATAGGTTCCAGAAATTAGGACATAGACATCTTTAAGGGGCCATTATTCTGCCTACCACAATTCCTAAGCAGGATTTAGGTGTTTACCTTTATTAAGGTAAAGTCAATGTGATTAGATTTTAAACAGAGAATTCTATTATATCTCAAGAGGAAGATAGAGCAAGATTAAAAGTATAACACAAAATACTGATTTAAGACAAAAACTAAATAGTTCTTAATCTTTGGAGGCTAAGAAAACTAGGTCTACATCCTGGCTGTACCATTTGCCACCTGTGTCACCCCGAATATCATCAATCCTCTCTGAATTTCAGTCTCTACATCTGGTAATGTGAAAAAAATCTTAGAGTGTAAGGTCTAAAATTAAGGTTTAAAATAAGTGCTGCCTTGACATCTGCTGAAATTGGAAGGGCCTCAAATATCCTGAGCCCAAGTTCCCCTCCCTCCTCTGCTCCCATGGGTAAGGCCTCCTAGCCAAGCATTCTTCCTTACCAAATTGGCCAAGTGCCACTTCTGCTGATCCCTGTGGATCTAGTTCCCTGCCAGCCCTCAGGATTATTCAAAGAAGCCAGTCACATGCTCCCATCAGAACCAGGGGCCCCTCACCCTCTCGACACTGCAAATCCTGCCTCCCAAGCCCTGCTTCTGTCCCTGCATGCAGCCCAGGTGGCCCTGTGTGGCACGTGGTATCCTCCTCCCCTAGGCTGTCAGTATTTGTGACTAATTATCAATCTCACCCGTCAGGCGTTGGGTGTTGTGTCCTCAGCCTGCCCCAGGACCCTAGGAAGGGTTAACCAATGGGGTTAAAAAGCATATTTGATTAAAACGAATATCTATCTCCCTTGGATTTTGTGGAGTTAAAAAGCTTTTTTAATTATGTTAACCTCTTAGCCAAGTTCTATACGGGGCATCCTCAATAACTTGTAGCCATTATTATTATTATTATGGCTAAAGTATCATTATTATTGTATTTTAAAATTCCCATTCTCTATCCTCAGCATGAGTTGAAATTACACACTTTTCTAGTGAGCCATATAAATGTGTTCTAAAGAAAGGAGGAGATTAAGTTCTTATGAAGACACACTAGATGAGCAAAGTGCAATTTAGAGTTTTACTAGTATAAAGAAGACTAGTTAGTGATCTTCTACGTATCCTAACCCATAAGTTTTGCTGGAAGTTGTCCAGCGAAATATATTTTAACGTAGAGGAGGAAGAGAAAAGTTAAAGTTGTATTTGTCAGAGAAACAATAATCCTTACTTATTGTGTATAAGTAGACTTCAGATGTGGCCAGTGAGCTATGCACCCTTGATTTGTACAAAGAAATGATTCCCAAGGTGGACAGTGGAAACTTCGTAAAGAATGCGGCAAAACCCAGATTCAGATGTAAATGGGAAGAGAGATGAAATGATTTTGGACTTGGCGTGTTTTTGTTGTTGGTCTTCATCAATGAGCATCTGAAACATAGCATCATCATTTTCTCAGAAGAGAACTGTCGGCTGGTTTTAAATTTAAGTGCTGCTCATGGACTGAAACTAGAAAATGAATTTCAAAAGCAAAGCGTTGATTAAACCCCAAAGGATATGGCACACATCAGGGGAAAATCTGTTCCTGAGATGTTTATGAAAAATATTTTCTTAAGCCCATGATGCAATTGGCAAAGAAATTGTTCATGGTTATAGCGTGCCTAGCAGAGCTTTCCAGAGTAGAAAATGAATAAGGAAAGCTCCAGTTGTGTTTGCAGTTGTGCACTAATCAGCACACACTCTTTTATGTTCTGTTCGATTTGTGCAAGATCTTTGCAGAATATTTCCTCAAGCTTGCTGTGCTGCAGACCTGTTTCTCTTACAGAATACAGAGAACCCGGCTTGCTCTCTTAGCTCTTCAGTACAGAAAGCCTCCACTTTTCATTTCTTTCCCTCAGACCACATTTGCTGAAAGCCTGCTATATGTTAGCTGCGGTATTCTGCTGTGGCAGCCTTTTTAGATTTGCTGACATAGAGAAATGTTTTGAGAAAATGGCAGATATATAGCGTACATTGAGCAAAATCAATTTTTTATACAACAAATGTGGTTTACTGTTTTTGCATAACTGAGGTCAGAAAAACCATTCTTCAGAAAAATTATAGGTGTCTTGGGAACAGAGCTGGCAAACACTTAGAGGCTTTCCTCATTACCCTTACAACAGTGTTTTGCCATTTTTTGACTCCAATAACCTGAGAAAGTATGACCTCTGTTAGGTTCAAGAGATCATCTTAGGCAAAAATCCAGAATGAGTTAATAAATAAAACATATTTAAAAAATAATGTTGACACATACTCAAACTCTCTCCTAAATGTCACACCCATTTATACAACTGCCATCCAGTTGCCAACTGGTCACTTCCTCATGGTGAACTCACCTGTCTCCTGAGTGGCAGTCTAAGAATTCTAGGAATTCTAAGAATATCTAAAACAGATTTCCTCCTTCTCTGGTTTCCCAGTGAAAGGCCCTATCATTCACGCAGTTGTTGAAGCCTGACTCCTTGTCTTCTCAATTTCATCACTCCTTTCTGCCCCTCTCCACCTCTCCCCACCGATACATCCAAATAAATTACCAACTGTCTTTTTATGATATCTTCAATCATTTTCCCACGTCTACCTTTAATTATCCCCAGTTTTCCCTTTCCCAGGTCATGTCTCCATCCACCCCCTTCTAGAATGACATAACTCTTCCAGCATGAATCTCTCCCTTCTGTCTTGCTCCATTGCAATCCATTTTTCACACTAAAGCAAAGTGATCATTCTAGAATTCGGTTCTGATCACGACCCTCTTTGATTTAAAGGTATTTTATTTGTTTCTATTGCTTACAACAAAGTCCAAACTCCTTAAAAGATCTTTGTTTTCCATTTGGGCTCTTTCTTCTTGCACACAAGCTGCCAATCCCATATAAACGCAACTTCTTTCACTTTATGAAATAAACACAGCCTTTACTCAACTACTTTCTCTGCCTAGAACAATCTTCTCCCCTAGGTGGCGTGTGACTAATTCTTACATATCTTTTAGTGATGTTTTCTGCCACCTGCTAGACTAGTACAGGTGCCTCACTAAGCTCCCTGTAATTCCATTTTTAGAGCACTAGGGTGATTTATTATAATTGTTTAATTCTCTACCCCATCTGTGGACCTCAGGCTCTCAAAGGGGTACCAAGTCTGTTTGGTTCACTATTCCACCCTTAGCTCACCTATATACCAACCCAGTTCAAGTGACTAAAGAGTACGCTTTTAAAGATATTTGTTGGAGGAGGTTCCATAAATATATGCCAGGCATAAAGTTAGGTATTCACATACATTATCTTCTTTAATATTTATAATAACTCTTGAAATAGGTATTATGTTCATTGTACAGATCAGAAGGATTGAGCTCTCCTAAGATCACAGAATGGAGTCAGTGGTGAGGCTGGAATAAAAATTCCGTTTCTGCCTAAAGTTAACATATAGGTTATACATTGCTTTCATGAATGCAGAATACTGGTTGGGGATGGCAGAGAGCCTGGTAAAGAAAAGGAACAGTTTGATACAAGGGGCCAGTGAAAAAGTGAGGAGACCATAGTGGAGAACAAGAGGGTGAAGAGACTCTGACATTCTCTCCTTAATTTCCTGAATGAACAGAGTCCAGCCTTCATCTGGAAGGAGGGGTCCTCTCTGTATCATGTGTTAGACAACTCCTTCTCACCTCCCTCCTACCTTCTGCATCCCAGTAAGGTCAATATTTTATGGAGGAAGGCCGATGAGGAGACCAAGATCCTAAGATCTGTCTACCAGGTCTGATTCATGTGAACTTTCCAAAAGATTAATAATCTGCGTTTTATTTCTTGGATACCGTAATTCCGTCTCTTTGTTGGGCTAGTTGAGTAAAATATGTTTGGTTTAATTTTTTATTGTCTTTGCCCCCATGGGCCCCAAAAATTCATTTAGGGAAATTAGAGGAGTTTATTTACTGCCATACTACATAGACCTGCAAGATGTTTTACCCACACAGTTCTCCTTTTGTTTTGAAATATTGATAATTACCAGTGTAGTACTTTGTGTTTAACAAATATGACCCAGAATTTACCGCTTCAATTATGTACCACATGTAAGGCTCTAGGGAGGGCTTTGAATAGCAAATTTTCTTACTTTCCATTTTGTAACTTTGGGTTCTATTTTGTGATGTCTCTAAATTTCTGCAAATTTAATAGACAGAGAATGATTAAAAAGGAGAACATTCTCAAAATTAAAGCTGTTCTTTTAGTGATCTGACTCATCGAAAATGGAAAACAAAGCAATCTGAATGAAAAATTTTAGAATAAATCATCATTAACCAGATGTGCGTGTTGTACACCAACTGAGTTCTGACACACAATTAGTCACCTAATTAGGTTTAAAATTCATTTAAATAGATGGCTTCAATCCCTGGCCCACCCACTTATTTTTATTACTCCCATTTAAGCACTGAATACAATTTAAGGCTCATATTGCAGAGCTCTGTGGCCTAAACAAATGCACACTAGGTGGAGAGACAAGCAGCCTATTTGGATGATCAATTAATCAAGGTCTGTTGAGACTCACATTTTACAGTGAGTTGCATGTGCTTTGGACAGTGTTCACTGGGAAAAGTGTCTTTATGTAGATTTCTCAGACTGTGATTCCTGAAATGAAGTATGTACCCTACTTGCTTTACATGGTAATATGGTGAGTCAGGAATAAATGGATGATATAATCAAGAAAACCACTTTCTGTGGCAGTGTGTTTACTCTTTCTGGCTACCAGGGTACCATATAATAAGCCCCTATTATATTGATACTAAGACACACACTTTTTCACATTTTTATTATCCTTGAAATTGGGTTGTATCGTATAATCAATGGTGATGTCACATTTATTTTCCAGAGTTTTTTTCTTGGTAGTATATAAAATAATGGTGTGTCTTATACTCAATGGCATCTTAGATGGAATGAAATATACCATGTTGCTCTTCAGGCAACTTTAAGTGGAGTTTCTCTAAGTAACTCATGTATCTGAATAAGCTTACTTAATAGGCACAATATTTATTCTTTTATTCCTTCATTTCAGTATGTATAATTAACACTGTTTTTTGGCTCTAGGAAAATAAAGTAAGACACTGATACTGCTTTCTAATAGCCTATAGCCAAGTAGGAAAAATTGATATATCAAATACATTATGGCATAAAACATTGTGGTAAGTGCTGTACTTGAGGATAAATACAAGGTACAGTGTGGAATAGTAGTAACTCAGCATATTTCAGGAAACTAACCTCTTTTGTACATTTGTAATTTTATGAAATGTCCTTATCATTCATGCCTTCATTTGTGGTGATGGTTCACAAAGAGTTTTTTGTTTTTTTTTTTAAGAGAGAATTTAAGGGTTCATTGATATGACAGTGAGTCTCAGATTTTAGTGCCTAATGATCACTAGGGGTGTTTATTAACAATGCAGATTCCTTGGTCCTCTCCCAGACATTCTGATTCAGTAGATACAGGCCCAGGAATTTGTGTTTCTAATAATCTGCTCCTTACCCCCAGGTGATTCTGATGTTTAAGATGGTGTTTAGTCCACACTTTGGGAGGCATTGGACTGCACACAGAATAGTAACATGGAGCTAGTTATAATATTTAAGAAGAATTAATATAACATTTTACTTGCTTATTATTTGTTTAAATATCCAGAATCTGATACATTTAAATGGAATGTTTAAACGACAGCAAGAATTGTGCAATAATGAATGGCCGTACTAAACAGAGGATTTATCTTACTTAGTTAAAACAATTTTATTTGGCAACCAGGAAAATACTTTATGCGTAAGCCAGTGTTTAGTCATCTTTCTGCTTTTCTGAAATGAGGAGTATTGAAGGGAGGCACTAGCAGATGGATCTAATCTTGGGAGTAAGGAGGGAAAGAAACAAAGGGGAAGTGTTATAGGTAGAACTGGACTTTCATGCTTTTCTCGTCTGCCACACGCCAACCCAATGCTATGCTATGGCAGTTGTAGAAACTGCCAATGCAATGTGAGCCAGATTGCAATGGGAGGCATCTTGGATAATGAAGGAGGAATCCACTAACCACCTCAGGCCCTTTAGATGAGCAGGTGCCTATTAATTTCAATGGCTGGGCTAGCCAGTGACTCTCACTTTAATTGGGAATATTTTACTTTCATCTACTGTCAGGATTCAACAGTTGTTTCTCACATAGATACAGAAGAGGTAAGGTATACTTTTCACCCCTGTAAGTTTATTATTTTTTGCTCGGGTAATCGTGAAAACCTTTTATACTAACTCCAAGGTTATGGATGGGATGTGGAGGGCTTGATCCAATTAATGTATTTGTTAAATATTTTACCTGAATATGTAAAATGACTATCACTGATCATTTGCTTTTACATCCTGGTTTAGGCACCATAAAAACAACCAACCAAAAGTATACCATTGACAATAGCTAACAAATGCTGCTTACATTCATGGATTGGTTAAATGAACAGGATTCGAGGATGCCTCTTTGATAAGCCTGCAAACATTAAACACCTACTTAATTGAATACGCAGTTTTTTCTATTGAGGACTCTCAGCTGTTTAGTAATATATAAGAACCAAGAAAGGTTATTCTGTTATCAGAAAGATCCTACAAATGCATGTCTCAAGGACAAACTGGGCTCTGTGTTGCTATGTTCATTCAATGAGTACATGGGTAAATGCTCTTCAGTCTTCCCAAATGTATCAACTTGCGGGAACTGTAGTGAAGTGTGCAAGGAAATGAGAAAGAGTTTTCTTACTATCATCCATACTTGGATGCTTGCATCCATTAACTGCTTTCTCTCCACATCTAATGCTAATCCCTGTAATAATCTGGATTAATTAGACCCTTCAAACTATAGATGTATTTTACAAATGATAACTTTGAATTCTTTTGTCGTTTTGCTTATTGCTTATTATCAAGCTATTTATGTTTAAACAGTTGTCTGGGCTTTTCCAACTAGGATCTTCCTGCATTGGTTAATTTCACTCACTGAGGTGATTTAGCTGGGTTTTAATCTCCTGGGAAATCCTGTACTATTTCTGTCAGGATCACTTAAGAAATCTGTGACAGCCCATTATTACTGAGGTGATTTGTGAGAAAGTTTGCAGGCTTCCTGTGACAGTTAGATGCTTTGGGGAAACTGGGTCTATTACCAAAAATGAATAAAGGGATTTGAGGATTTCCCTAAATTCAAAGGTACTTACATTTTCTCTATATTTCTGGGCTTTCTTTCTAAACCTCTAAACTTCACACTGCTTCTTATTTAGATGTAGCTCAGTGATGTACTACTTAGATCTAATGCAACTACATAGAAGTACTCTACACAATTAGGGGCTCCTAGCTAAGGCTTTCGATGATAAAGGACATTTTTCCATTGACTGATAACTTGTTTTTGTGAAGTTTTCATTAATTTGTTGACAATAGGCTCATTCACTGAAGTGATGAACAAAGTTCACTTATAGAAAATAATCATTTTCTGTGAATTAAACTACCAGAATTTGCAACTCCTATTTTCTGCTAAGAGATTTACATCACTTAAATTCTACTACACTGATAAATATAATCAGTCAACAGAGAACATTCTCTGAGGAATTAATTGTTGTCAGTTGATGTATTTAATGGGACATCACACTTCATTAACTTAGCTAACTCATTAAACCTAATCAGACATGTAAGAGAGAAAGTTAATGATCAAAGTTAAAAAACAGTCTGACTCTAGAGAGTCTTCATTTGCAATACAGAACTATGAGTTCCACAGAAATGGATTGTTTATTCCAGAAGATACCTTTTGTGTGGTATGATTCTGTGCCAAGGAATCATAGAGGGTTTTTCTTCATTTGGGATTTGTAAAGCATGCACTATTAGAAAGAATAAAAAAGAAGCCGCTATGCTTTATATCAATGGTTCATGTTGTATATAATTCTTATATTGTGGAGCCATTTCTGGAGCCATTTCTGAAATTTGAAATGTTGAAATCCATGGAAGGCTATAAATTTCTGTAGCTGCAGAGATGTTGAATTTATGTGCACCTCCAAGTCATAAGGGCTACACAATTCTTTTTGCTTTTTCATATTCATTTCAGTTAACACTATTTTGGTTTCATTGCCTGTTTTCCTTGATCTTTTTGGCATCTTTTAACTTAACAGAAACTGACTGTAGTACACCTGACAAGGACAGGGAATTGTTACCCTGCCATAAAAGAACCAATTGTTTTGGTGGCTTCCCTGGTGGCGCAGTGGTTGGGAGTCTGCCTGCCGATGCAGGGGACGCGGGTTCGTGCCCCGGTCTCGGAGGATCCCACATGCCGCGGAGCGGCTGGGCCCGTGAGCCATGGCCGCTGAGCGCTGCGCGTCCGGAGCCTGTGCTCCGCAACGGGAGAGGCCACAAAAAGAGCCAATTGTTTCAAACTGTAGGTCTCCATCGAGGCTGTGCTTTCCACATGATGGAAGTGGAGGGGTGGGACAGGCACCCACTAGCAGAGGTTATCATCTGTTCATTTCCATTGCCTTCCTTCCACTACCAGGCCTGCATGTCTGTTTGTGGGAGAACAGCCACAATGCAGTGCTGCTATTCTATCAGCTCTGTCTTGATGCTGTCCCACGGGTTTGAACCCCATTATTCCCTAATGGGTCTTTTCATGCACACTAATTTACGAGGCAGCAATTTTGCCTTCACCAAGTTCATATGGCTCTGCTGGTGTTTGTGGTATATCACTGCCTAGTTACGAAAGCCCTGCTGGGCTGTTCCAGGAAATTTTATTTCTTGTTTGTTTGTTTGTTTTAACCACACCTTGGAAGAAAATCTATTTTAAATAAAGTGAAGTCTAAGAATATCAGAGGTTATGTTTAGTGTTTTCATGGATTCACATCAGAGACTGTATGACAGAGCTGGAAGAGGTCTTAGGGATTTCTAGTTTAACAGCCTCATTTTTTGGATTGGAAAGCCTAGGGTCAGAGAGATAAAGTGATTTGTGGAAGATCCCACGACTAAATAGGCTATAAGAGGTAGAGTAGGTATCTGATTCTCTTAGTGCAGAGCTTCTTATATTCCATACGGACTCTCTGAATAAAGCTTTCATTTACTGGGCACAACAAACATTTGCAATACCATATTAGAGAAAACCATTTCTAGACAGTTCTCTCAAAGTACAGTGCTATGGTTTACCTGCTGTTTTGTATTATTTCACTGTCAAAAAAAATTTAATTTACTTTAGAGCACATTTGATTATTAAGGTGGTAGAAAAGACTTATTTTCTCTAGCAGAATTGGTATTATTTTTATCATAAATTTATTGACTACCTATTATGAACAAAGTACTATAATAAGTGCTGGGGAGATAAAAATGATGAACCAGACACTGACCCAGCCACTCAAGGGTTTTAGCTTGTGTTAATCCTTGAGACCCAGTGTTATTCAGGGCTGGTGGGATGGTCTCTCAAAGTCAATTAGGTAGACTCCAAATACTTGAGCGTAGAAAAAAATGGCAATATGTTGAAATGGCATTCTATAAACTGCATCTGTATTTACAAGTCCTCAATATTCTGCTGATATGGAGCAGTCTTTTCTCCCCAGGGAAACAGCATGTACTTTCCTATGGCTGCCTTGAAGTATTTGACATTTTCAGTGAATCGTTCCCCAGTTTTCACATTGGATTTTCTTATCTTCTCATGCATTTTCCTTTCTGTTGGTTTTGACAGTTTCCATATTTCACTCTCTGAGTTCTTTGACATAATCAATTTCATTTCTCTTCCTGGCTTATATAAGGCTCTTGTTTAGTTGAAGATTTTATCTTTCCATTGTGCAAATTTCTTTCCCTAGCCTTTGAAAGCACACATTCTGACTTCTATGACTGAGATTTCAAGTGGTATTTTTAACAGTTTTGCAGATTTCAGTTGTACTTCAAGTTATTTTTGTCTGTTTATATTGTAGATGTAGCCCTTAGATGTTTTTTATAGTCATCGAATGCTTATATTTGGTACAGTGTCACTGATGTCTAGTAAATATCTCAGTACTATTTCTTACCCTAAAATGAAATGTATTTCACTGCTTACCTCCTGTTAATTTTGTTGTCAGAAAGAGATTCTGTGGTGATTTAGGTGGTGTTAAAATGATATACAATATAAAGATGTGGTATAAACCGAAAGTGTTTTTCTCTCTCTACCATCTCACTCAGCCAGGAGTTAAGTGTTCTTCTGTGATGCATCATGTTGCTGCTCTCAATGTATCTCAGAGGATGAAACCAAATATCTATATTGTTACTCTTCACATTCTTATTCTATTACCTATCCAAACTGCCTAGAAATCTATCTGTCTGTCTCTTTATCTATGACATTATAATCCCGGCACAAAGAGATGGGCATACAAGAGTTTATCTTGAAAATAATTCAAAAAAGGAAAATTACAAAGAATGATATGGCAAAAAGCTATATTCCCTATACCTACTGTCACAACTGATATGTGTGAATATTTTCCTTATTTGTTGTTTTCTTCCCCTTATGTTAAATAAATGAATCATTAGGACTAATGTCCCTCTAAACCATTACCTCCAATTCTCTTTCCC
>NW_006774995.1:2364956-2367877 GCF_000442215.2 Lipotes vexillifer
CTGCTTTCCTGAGAAATAGCCACTATAATGAGTTTGGCATGCATATTCCTTATCTTTTAAAAATTATGAAATACTTATTATAAACAAAATAAGGTATTTAAATTATAAAGAATAATAAAACCAACATTTGTGTCTTCCCCATCCCACTTAAGCAAGACAACATTACCAATACTCTTAGTGCTACCTTTGTACCTCTTTAATCCTATCTCTCTGCCTACCCCTCAGTCAAAGTAATCAATACTCAGAATGTTGTGTTTATTATTCCCTTGTTTGTTGTTTTCCTTGTTTTACCACATATACATGCATATTGAAACAACATACTGTTTAGATTTGCTTTAATTGGTTTTTCAAAAGTTATATCTTCCTGTATGTTGTCTTTTATGTTTCAAATTCATCCACATTGTTTCATGTAGCTCTCCATCATCCTTTGTCAGCAATGTATAATATTCCACTTTGCAAATATACACAATTTACTACATTAACAATGCTTATGCAGATGATGTTGCTTCCAATATTTTACTCTGAGGAGCAATTATGCTATGAAGTTTCTTGTATATGTCTCCAGAAACATAGGTGCAAGTGATTTTTTAGAGTATATACCTAGAAGTGGAGTTGTGGCAAGAAACAAATATGTTCAACCAATTTGGAAATTTGATGTAACATATCTTCACAACTTGTTTTTGTGTTTTAGGAGTGCCCTAGCTATTCATAGCCTTTTTGCTTTTTACATAAATATTAATATAAATTATTGACATCACTGTTATTCAATATAATACTGGACTTTATCAAAGTGTTAAAATTTTTCTCTGCAAAAGACGCATTAAGAGGATGAAAAGACAAGTTACTGACCAAGAAAAAATGTTTGTACACCATTTATTTGAAATATGACTAGTAGCTAGAATATATGAAGAATTATTTAAACTCAACAGTAAAGTACAAAAAAAAATCCAATTAGAAAAATGGGCAAAAGACATGAACAGACTTTTCAATGATGAGAAGATACAGATCGTTAGTAGGCACGTGAAAAGATTTCAACATCATTAGTCATTAGAGAAACACAAATTAAAATTACAATGAGCTATCACTCCATATCTATTAGAATGGCTAAAATAAAAATTAATGACAACACCAAATGCTGGCAAAAAATGCAAAGAAACTGGATCACTCATACATTGTTGGTGGGAACACAGCCACTCTGGATGACAGTTTGGCAGTTTCTTAAAAATTAAACATGTAAATACCATATAAACAAGCAATCGTACCATTGGCTATTTATCCCAGAGATATACAAACCTCTATTCATACAAAAATCTAACAGGATTGCTCACAGAAGCGTTATTAATAATACCCCCAAACTGGAAATAATTAGATATCCTTCAGCAGGTGAATGATTATATGAGCTGTAGTACATGCATACCATGGAATACATGGAATTCTCAGCAATAAAAAAGAAATCTATTGATACATGCAATAACTTGGATGGATCTTGAGGGAGTTAAGCTGAGTGAAAAAAGTATAACCAACCCCTAAAGGTTATATACTCTATGATGCCCTTTATATAACATCCTCAAATGACAAAATTATAGAAATAGAGAAGAGATTTAGTGATGGCCAAGTGGTAAGAATAGGGGGTGGGGTGCGTGTGGCAATAAAAGGGTAACATGAAGATACTTGTGTTGGAATTGCTCTGTATCTTTACTTTGCCAGTGTTCATATCCTGCTTCTGATAAAGCACTAGAGCTTTATACAGTGCTACCATTTGGGGAAATTGGGTAAAGAGAGTGGAATCTCTGTATTGTTTCTTACAATTGTACAAGAATCTATAACTATCTCAAAAACTTTTTTTGCAGTTTAAAAAATGAATTTGTTTAGTTTCTTGGAAAAAAAGGATACATTAGATTGGAATTGTATTGAATCTGTATATCAGTTTAAGGAGAATTGACATTACCTTTTTCATAATGGTATATCTATCCTTTTATTTAGATCTTACTAATATTTTTCTGTTGAAAAACTAGAATACCTGTCATTAGATTTATTTTTTGACATCTCATTCTCATTTGCTATTGTAAATGCGAGTATAAGTACAATTTTTAAAAAAAATTATGTTCTATTTTACTTAATATTAGACCACTATAAAAAAGTCATTGTATTTCTATATCCAGTAAATTTACTAAACTCTACTAATTCTAAAACCTTATCTGTAGATTATTTTCTTTTTCTCTGCATACATTTATATTATAAGCAAATAATAACAGTTTTGCTTATTCTATCTTTTCCTTATGTGTTTTTCCTGTTTCTTACTTGTTGCACTGGCTAGAACCTCCACTAAAATGTTGAGTGGAAGTGGTGAGAGTGACCATTCTTGTCTTATTTATTTTAAGTGGAATCATGTTATTATTTCCATTGTATCTTTCAACCTTTATTTCTGATGCATCTTCATTATTTTAGACCTTCAGAATATTCTTAGTTTTCTTATTCTTTGTCCAACTTAACTGTTCTAAGTTTGTTATGATTCTCATTGTAATGTTGATTTTAGTACTATTTTTTTAACCTGTGAGTTATTTAGCAGTATGTTTAAAATCTGTACACAACTTTAAAAATTCCTTTTGATTTTTATTTTTAACTATCATAAAAATGTGATCTACATAGTCCCGTTATTTATTTGTTTCATGACCTAGTATGTGGTCAATTTTTATAAGTGGTACATAGGTGATTGAATAGAATTTGTAATACCTAGCTGTTGGGGATGAAGAGGTGACTCTTAAGATTTGCTATTCATTTTTCAGCTTAAGACTTATACCATAAATTACCTTTGTCCCTCTCTAGTGTAGGATCTTTTGATTCCTGAGTCCTATTTCTTCTCCTTTTTGGCTTGATTCCCTTATTTTGATGGTACACATTCTTTAAGAGCTTTCAGAGAA
>NW_006774995.1:2367887-2369417 GCF_000442215.2 Lipotes vexillifer
AAAGAGTGTGAATCTGAATACACTTTATTCTATGCCCACATCTGTCTGCCCATAGAATTATAGGTTGTAAACAGTTGCCCCTATAATTCCAAATTCTCTAATGTCATCTAGCTTCCAGGGTTACAGTTAAGAAGTTTGAATAAATTTTGACTCCTGTTTCTTGGTATATTACACACTTTTTTTTCTTTCTGAAAACTTTTAGGATTTTTCCCTTTATTTCTATGATTCTGAAATTTCATGATCATGTGTCTAAAATTATTCTATTTTTTCCCCTTTTATTTATTGTGTGGACTCCTTCATGGTTTGGAAACACATGTTCCTTAGCTCTGTTGAATTTTCTTACATTATTTATTTGATACTTTCTCCCCCTCTATTCTTTTTCTAATTCTCTACAGCACTAATTATTTGGATTGGGGACCTCCTGGCCTGATCCTTTTTCTTTCTTCTTTTCTTTTTTCTTTCCTTTCCTTTCCTTTTCTTTTTCCTGTCTATTTTCCATCTCATATTCTCTTTTTTCTGCATTCAGTGAAATTTTCTTCATCTTCCAAGTTTGTGGTTAAATTTTTTATTGGGGCTAAAATATTTTTATATTTATTATATATATGTATGTTATCAATACATATTTATTTTAATTGAAGTATAGTTCATGTACAATATTATGTTAGTTTCAGGTGTATAATATAGTGATTCAACATTTAAATACATTACAAAATAATCGCCACAATAAGTCTAGTAACCATCTGTCCTCATACAAAGTTATTACAGTGTTATTGACCATATTCCTTGGCAATCTTTCTGGTTTGGTTTTTCCAAATAGTTTTTTCCAGAATAGTATTGTACCAAATAGTATTCTGTAATTGTTTCCTTGTTCAACATTTTAATTTTTCTTTGCAGTTATCAATTATAGATAAACATTTTTTTAAAAAAATTTCTGCTCCTGCATATATTGTGTCTATTTATTTAAACTTTCTTTAGAATATGTGTTTATTTTGGTCTCTTTTCTTTCATGAAAGAGGTTTTCCTCAATTTCTTGGTGATCCTTGGTCATCCATTCATACTTAAGAATGAGTCAGAACAACTTCAATTTGTAAAAATGCAATTATCTGTGAAGCTCAATAAAGCAAAGCTCAATTAAAAAAAAAAAAAGAATGAGGCACAACAAACCTGATTGCAGCTCTGTGTACACAGTGTGACAGGCTAGATTTCATTGTAGGTTGTAAGGTGAGGACCTTGCTGTTTTATTGCAGAATCCTTAACAGTAGGTCTACAGAGCTCACTCCACCTCCACCCCCTTGGTCTGTTCGGTCTCCCCAGGAAATTTTTTAATCACTAACCAGGAATATGGAAATGGATGGGTGTAAGCCTGGCTGATACCGTTCTGAGGGCTGAGCATCTCATTATTTGGTTTGCAGAGTTTTGTATTTGTCCCTTGGTCTTCAGTACAGTGATTCATTTCTTCCTTCAACTTTGGTGTCCTTTGTACCAAATTCTCTCTGGATACTCTCTCCATAGAGTATACCATCTACACTC
>NW_006774995.1:2369427-2372397 GCF_000442215.2 Lipotes vexillifer
ACTGTATACTGTATGTACTCTATAGTGTCTTCTGCTTGAGAGAGGGTGGGGTGAGACTGGATTTGTTACTTGACACTTCGTAATGAAAGGAGAACATGGGGACTGTGGCTTTTTATAAAGACTTTCAATGAAGTCTCTTATTCTCAGTCTTAAATCAACAACTGCCTTCAGGGACACTAGGTGCTTCCATTTCCTGGGACTCTAAGATTCTGTAAGGTGAATTGACTTGCCTCTTGTTGATATCTTCACTCTTCTCCATCTGTACCGTAGTTTTAAATTTTGGTAATATCAAGTGTATCTCTTTCTTTAGAGTACATGCTTTGTGTCTCATTTAAGACAGGTTTCCTATTCTGAGAAAGTAGGGATAATTTCCATCATTTTCTTCTAACAGTTTTGTATTTTAAATTCAATTTTATTTAAAATTTAGGTCTTTAATCCATATGGAAATGGTTTGTTTACGGTGTAAATAGAAATCTTATTTTATTTTTTTCAGTATGGAAATCCAATTGTCCTACACAATTTGTCTTTTTTCCCCACTGATTTGTAGTGCCATTCTATCATTCTGAGATTCCATATATAATGGGTCTGTTTCTGTGCTCTTTATTCAGTTCCTCTGAGATTATTTTTCTTCCTGTGTCAATTTCATACTGTTTTAAATTAATTTAGCTTTGAAGTATGTTATTAATTCTTGAGGGCAAGTTCTTTACCCCAAGTTATTCTTTATTAAAATTTTCTTAATTTTTAATGTAACTTTAATATTCCGTATGAACTTTAGAATTGTTATTTTAATTCAACACTCATGCTCCCTCCTCAACCCACCTCCCCCCCAAAAAAAACCTCTGGAATTTTAATGAAAAAGAATTTTTTTTGGCCCTGCTTCACAGCTTGCGGGATCTTAATTCCCTGACTAGAGATTGAACCCTCACCATGGCAGTGAAAGCACCGTGTCCTAATCACTGGACCACCAGGGAATTCCCTAATGAAATTTCTTTGAATTTACAGATTACTTTGGAAGGAACTTGTTGCAAGGTTGCATTAATTAATTAACATGGTGTATCTCTCAATTTATTCATGGCTTCTATGTCTTTAATAAAATTTTATTATTTTATAATTATAAGGAATAACTAATTATAATTACAATGATTATAATTTTTGAATATTTTGCCATTTTATGGTTTAATCTTAAGATTTTAAATACTTTGTTATATTTAGTTAGAAGTATTTTATTTTATTTTTTTAGTTGGGTGAGCAGTATTTTTCTTCTGTCTTCTATTCTGTTTCTGTTTTCTTCACTGGTGTGTCCCCAGCCTAGGACAGTGCCTGACACATTGTAGGTTATCAACAAATATTTGTTGATTTAATGAATAAATATTTGCTTATTTTTAATTTAAAGCAATGATAATGATCACTTTGCCCCTTTTTTCTTATATTCCTTTAAATTCCATTTTTTTGATATTATATTTTCAATCAACTTTTTATTGATATTTGATTAGTATAGCTTTTTTCTGTCTTTAGTTTTACCTTTTTATATCATTTTGTTTAAATGTCTTTGGAGGGCTTCCCTGGTGGCACAGTGGTTGAGAGTCCGCCTGCCGATGCAGGGGACACAGGTTCGTGGACCTGGTCTGGGAAGATCCCACATGCCGTGGAGCAGCTAGGCCCGTGAGCCATGGCCGCTGAGGCTGTGTGTCCAGAGCCCGTGCTGCGCAACGGGAGAGGCCACAACAGTGAGACACCTGCGTACTGCAAAAAAAAAACCCCCAAAACAAAATAAATGTCTTTGGAGAAGAGCAAAATTTACAATCAGGTGTGTCCGTGTGTGTGTTGGAGATACAGATGATAAACAATAACATAATAGGAAATAAGTGAATTATGTAACATGTGAGAAGGTGGTCTTACATGCTATGGAAAAAATAATCTACAAAGCAGGGTTAAGAGTGTTAGGAATGGAAGAGGAATGCATTATAATTTACACAGAGTAGTCAAGGTTAGGTCTCATTTTGAAGGTGACATTTGAAGAAGTGAGAAGTTTAGTCAAGGAGAGGGGAAGAGCATTTCACACCAAGGTAATGGTCAGATCAAAGGCCCTCAAGGATTAGGATTGGGTACTTGAGGAAGAGAAAGTTTGTGTGCCTGGAGCAAAGACAGTGATGGGGAGAGTAGTAAGAGATAATGTCAGAGACATAGGAGGGAGAAGAACAAATGACATAGTGCTTTGTGGTAGGGACTTTTCATTCCATTCTGATTGTAATGGGGAGCCAGAATAGGATTTTGAGCAGAGGAGAGACATGGACTGACTTATGATGCGGGTGTGGGAGGGTTGGGGAGAAGCAAAGAATCTCATGAAACTATGGTTATCCAGACAAGAAATGATGATGGCCTGGACCCAAGCGAAAACAGTGAAGGTGGTGAAAAGTGATCTGGATATAGTTCAGATTCTGGATAAACTATGAAGCTAGAGATAACAGGATTGACTGTGGACTATCAGAGAAAGGACTATCAGAGAAAGGAGTCCTAAAGGAGTCAACATCCAGTAGGGTCTGGAGCTTAAGAAAGGGGTTTGGGTAGGAGATAGAAGTCTGTGAGTCTTTAGTATTAATGTGAGATTTAAAACCATGATACTGGGTGAGATCCCCAAGGGAATGAATGTAGATAAGAAAGAGAAGTAGCAAGAATGGATCCAAGTTTCCAGGGTTTGACTCACATACAAGGTGGGTGACCCTTTGAATAAATAGAATACAAAATTATGAGTTCAAGATTAGGTACAAAAGTAAACAATTATTCAGGTTAAAAAATAAATTACAGGGCTTCCCTGGTGGCGCAGTGGTTGAGAGTCCGCCTGCTGATGCAGGGGACATGGGGTGCCCCAGTCCAGGAGTATCCCACATGCCACGGAGCGGCTGGGCCCGTGAGCCATGGCCGCTGAGCCTGCGCGTCCGGAGCCTGTGCTCCACAACGGGAGAGGCCACA